>NC_088374.1:17721958-17754458 GCF_034508935.2 Berghia stephanieae | reverse complement strand
GTTTGAATCGATCTAATTCACACTCCTACTACTACTACTACTACTACTACTACTACTACTACTACTACTACTACTACTACTACTACTACTACTACTACTACTACTACACTACTACTACTACTACACTACTACTACACTACTACTACTACTACTACTACTACTACTACTCCCTACTACTACTACTACTACTACTACGACTACTACTACAACTACTACTACTACTACTACTACTACTACTACTACTACTACTACTACTACTACTACTACTACTACTACTACTATTACTATTACTACTACAACTACTACTAACTACTACTACTACTACTACTACTACTACTACTACTACTACTACTACTACTACTACTACTACTACTAGTGCTACTACTACTATTACTACTACTACTACTACTACTACTACTACTACTACTACTACTACTACTACTACTACTACTACTACTATTCCTACTACTACTACCACTACTATTCCTACTACTACTACTATTACTACTATTACTACCGCTACTACTACTACTACTACTACTACTATTACTACTACTACTACTACTACTACTACTACTACTACTACTACTACTACTACTACTACTACTACTACTACTATTCCTCTTCCTCCTCCTCCTCCTCCTACTACTACTACTACTACTACTACTACTACTACTACTACTACTACCACTACTACTACTACTACAACTATTATAACTACTACTACTACTGCTGCTGCTACTACTACTACTACTACTACTACTACTACTACTACTACTACTACTACTACTATTACTACTACTACTACTTTTACTATTCCTCCTCCTCCTCCTCCTCCTCTACTACTACTACTACTACTACTACTACTACTACTACTACTACTACTACTACTACTATCTACTACTACTACTACTACTACTACTACTACTACTACTACTACTACTACTACTACTACTACTACTACTACTACTACTACTATTACTACTACTACTGTTGACAACTCTTGTAACACTCAAACTAGTCGGCCGGTCGATTTGTATTTCCTGTGAACATTATATTAAATAAGTGTGAGCCACAAATAACCGAAGGCATTCGGGACCCGGCTTTGATCTCCATTAAGGTCATGAATATCGGGCAAGCCGGTGATGGCGCAACGTACAACTGTTCGTCTTCGGAGATTAAAAGTTATCAATGCCATCTGCACTCAATCACCCCGACCAAGACAGGGATGTGTGTGTGCGTGTGGCAAATTACTAGAAAGTAATAAAATCATCATTGCAAAGCAAAAGTGGCGAGTTGGGGTGCTAGTGAATGTTATAGTGTTGTAAAATGTATACTTATACAATACAAAGTTAATGGAAATTAAAAGAAAATAAGATACAAAACATGAAATGACAAGTCCCATCCAGACACAAGCACAGTTCCCAACTAATAGGGATACACTCAAATGTTAACAAATCATAAATACTATGAAAACAAAACAATACAGTACATAACAGAGAGATGATTTACAAGGGAAAAAAGATTATGTCCCAAAACTCTAAACTATACATTTAATTTGATTGTTTCCCTCCCAGCTAGGGAAACCGGCCAGGGCCTGGATAAAACTAAATAATCTCATTCCAAGAAAAAACAGAAAGCAAGTTTGAAATCAGATACAGGAGGATAGAAGACACAGCTATTACCTCCCTGCCCACGATGGGAGGCTAGGAACCCCACCCAGAGATAAATATTGTGGAATCACTCAACTCAGAAGCTTTAAGTCATTAAATGTGAGAGAACAATAAGTATAAGTTAGTGTATATACAAAAATATCGCAACAAATTTGAAAGTAGAAGGACAGTATAATATAACTCAAATATGGAAATTAAGGAACAAAGAGTGCATCCTTCTCTAGAGCATGCCATTCTGACATTTGTCAGCACGTATACTATTTTAAACAATGGAATTTGTGAATAAAAACTAATTAAGCTGTAACTAAAATCAATTAGCAAATAACAAAGGGGAGCAACTCTTTCCTAGTGTAAAGCGATGCATAAGTAACACCTCCCTGTTTAGCTTGAGATGTGTTTCGAAGGTTCGAAAGCTAAAGTCGATCGGGAAATTTTCTGATACGACACGATCTTCTAAGTTGGAAATGATCCGATTCAAGACTCGATTCTGCTCTGGGGGTAGCTGCATTCGATGATGGCCGTTCAAAATAACCACCGACAGGATTGGTAACGAAATCGTCCTGGGTGGTATCATTTGCTGAAGCATGCACGTTTCGGCAAGGAAGTTTGTAACTTGGTCTTATTTGTTCAATATCACGCTTCCACGTTGTTCCGTCTCTCTGGAGAGTTAACATGACATGACGTGGTCCCAACACTTTGGTGAAAGTAGCGGGAAACCATTTCGCCTCTCCGTCATTTCGATTACCAAAACGTAACGAATAAATGTGTGTCCCAATTTCATAAGGCGTTATTGCTATACGTGGTTTGGAATTTGAGGTGAATAATGGGCGAAGTAAGTCGATCAATGTACGAATTTGACGTCCATGAAGCAATTCACTCGGTGACGAACCAGAAGCTAAAGGTGGAGGACATTGATGACGTCATGTTGCACGATCTTAGGAACAACGGTTTTTGATTCCGTAGAATAAACATCCATTAGTCGTTGACAGCGTGTTCTTTATATTGAAGAATGGTTTAAGATAGTCCGTTTTGGAAACTGATTTAGACCATTTACGACTCGTATTTCTCATGAGAACGGATATGATGTCATCTTTAGCAGATTCTCTAGCGATGACTCCGGGGTCAGTAGCTCGTAGCTGTTTTCCAACTGTAAAGATTGTAAACACTGTGTTGTCATCTTTTCCATCTCCCTCTCTGTCGAAGACTGGTGTAATGAATTTAAATTTGACTGGCGTTGAAGTGAGTAGGAAAGTGCCGAAGAGAATAGAGAATAAAAGTTCGCGCCAATGATGGGGGTCGAACCCGCGACCTTACTGTTACGACCACTCCGCCTGGCCGTGGCTCTCCTGTGTGAGCTATCCACCACTCCAAAAATAAAAAAGTGGTCGATTGAGTATGCTCGGTAATTGGGCTAAAATTAATTCATAAAGGGAGTGGAGCAGGCACTTATTTTGATAACAAGAAATGAAGTGACTAGGAAAGTATCATAAGACGGTAGAGAATAATAGTTTCGTGGCGGCGATGAGGACTCGAACCGGCAAGCTTACTGGTACACTTCTGCCTGGCCGGGAAGAGCGTGGCTCTACTGTTTGAGCTATCCACCACTCCAAAAAAAAAGTTGTTTCAAACTCTAGGGCCTATCTTGTCCCGCTCTACCCATGTTCTTGAGGCCATGGGTGAAATTTATACACACTGTCAGTGTGTGTGTATGTGTGTGTGTGTATGTGTGTGAGAAAGAGAGAGAGAGAGAGAGAGAGAGGGAGAGAGAGAGAGAGGGGGGGGGATAGAGAGAGAGAGAGAAAGAGAGAGAAAATAATAGGTTTAGAGGAATGATAAAAGTGAAGGTTATTTCTTACCTTAAATTGCCATTTGCATGAGTATGATTAACATTGCCCAACCATTGTTTATCCGAGCCGACGAAACACCATAACTATAGTTTATCAAATGGACAATAAATAAAAAATAACAGATGGATATCGGTCATTTTGGAGAAATGTCTCAAATCGTTAAAGTAAAGAACACGGTGCGGCTATGTGGTCTTGGGTATGACATTCGCTTTCGGATCGGAAAGTCCTGGTTCGAGCCTCACTCGGCGGATAGTTGATTCCTTGGTAAAGACTTTTTATTCACATTCTCTAACTGAACTCAGGTGTAAAATGAGTACCTGGCCGATAACCGTAATGTCTTTGTCAGAAAAAAGATTGTAATATTGCTGAACAGGCGTCATGTCTCGTTAGTTCTACATTCTACGTGCTGCTGTTGTAAAGGGCTTTGAGCACGTTTAGTGAAAATTGCTCTATATAAACGCGCAAGTTTTTTTAATAGTATAAAGAGATCGATCATTTCTGTATGTCTCAAAGATTCAGACGTTCATTACAGGACGTGACAGTACGGATAGGGGCAGATATTCGAATAGACCACCACCGGCTATTTGCAAAGTTTAAGTTCCGATTTAGAAAACATGGAACCAGACCACGCAGAAGAAAAAAATCCAGGTGAATGTACAAGATGGGGAAAAGAATGAGGAGTTTAATCTGCAACTGAGCAATAGATTCCAACCACTAGCTGATCTTGAGGAGAACATAAATGTAGAGTCACATTGGGCAAAGATCAAGGAGGTCTACATAACAACTTGCCACGAGGTATTGGGTGTAAATAAATCAAAACGTAAAAATCGATAAGTCCAATCACATGGGACCTTATTGAAAAGATGAAAACCAGGAAAGAACAAGAGGATGCAAGTCTAACAAAGGCTTCAAGACTGGATGCTCAAGAGCAGTGTCGAGCCATAGCTAAGGAAGTCAAAAGTCTTGTGAAGAAAGACAAGGAGGCATTCATGAACAGACTTGCAGAAGAAGCAGAAGCAGCATCAACAGGAGGAATCATGAGGGTCCTTTATCAAACTACCAAGACACTTGCTGGAAAATATGGGAAACCAGAAGGACCAGTCATAGACAAAAATTGGAAAAGTATTTTTTGGAAAAGAGGCTCAATCTACGCGATGGAGGAAGCATTTCAACTGTCTTCTGAACAGACCACCACCAGACAACCAGCCGGAAATATTGGCTGCAATAAATGAGCTACCAATTAGCTGTGATCGACCATCAATAGCAGAGATTGTGAGTGCCATTAAAAGATAAAAATGGGGAAGATGTTGGACCAGACAGGATTCCACCGGAGTCTCTAAAAGTTGATGCTGAAAGAAATGCTGAGGCCCTTCACTCACTATTTGAGAGAATCTGAAATGACGAGATATTCCCAAGAGATTGAAAGAAAGGACATCTTGTCAAGCCTCCAAGAAAGGGGACCTCAGTAATTTTAATAAATATCGAGGATTCACTCTTTTCTCTATCCCACGAAAGTTTTTAAATCGTATTATTCTAGAGAGAATTAAGAATCCAACAGATGCTAAACTGCGGGAAGAACAGGCAGGTATTCGGGAAAACCGTTCAACCACAGACCACATTGCCTCTCTACGAGTCATAGTGGAACAGTCTATAGAATGGAACTCTGATCTTTTAGTCAACTTTCTGTATTACGAGAAGGCTTTTGACAGCCTTGACAGAGCAACATTGTGGAAAATGTTGGCATATTATGGACTCAATAAGAAGTTAGTAAAACTCATTAAGGAAATATATGAAAGACCAAGTTGCACGGTTGTACATGAAGATCAGCTTACTGACAGCTTTGAAATTAAGACTGGTGTCAAGGAGGGATGCTTGCTCTCACCATTCCTGTTCATCCTTGCCATTGATTGGCTAATGAAGGAAATCCCCAAAAGGGACAAGACACGGGGTACAGTGGACCCCCTGGACACAGCTGGATAATAAGGCTCGTCTGTCCTCACACAGGACCAGATGCAAGCAAAAACCACAATTATTAACAGTCTCTCGGAATCAGTTGGTCTAAGAATTGATTCTCCAAAGTCAAAGGTCTTAAGGATAGGTATGCATCAAATGGAGCAGATCAAAGGAAATGATCAGGAACTTGAAGATATCGACATGTTCTGTTGTCTCAGGAGTATAATTGACAACGATGGCGGGACGGAAGCAGAGATGAAAGCACGGATAGGAAAGGCACAGGCTGCATTCACATCTGTCAACAGGATTTGGAAAACTAACGACATCTCCCTTCGACTAAAGCTAAGACTTTTCAACTCCTAAGTGAAGTCGGTCCTACTGTAATAATGTGAAACTCGGAATGCATTGCTGGCATGAATAAGGAGGATACAGGTTTTCGAAAACAGGTGCATGCGTAAGTTACTCAGAATAAATTGGATGGATATAATTAAGCATGAAGAAGTATGGAAAAGAACACATCAGAAATCAATGGAAGAGGATATAGGTTGAAGACGATGGAAGTGGATTGGACAAACCCTTAGAAAGAATCACTCCACTGTGACAAAGAAAGTTTGGACTGGATACCTCAAGGTAGAAGATCAAGTGGAAGGCCACGGGGAACATGGAAAGGAATTAGATATGCTGATATACAGATAAATGATAAGACAAGGAACGAGTTAAAAATTTAGAAGGATGGAAACTCTGTGTCTGTGGTCTATACCCTGACCCAGGGTGAAAAAAGCAATAATGATGATGAGGAGCGCGTGAGAGACCGAAACGTTGTAGAAGATAATGGAAGATAAGACATAATAGAAATGTTTAGTAGATGTAGCAGTAATAGAAAAAATAGTCGTAATAGTATTGGTAGTAGTAGTAGCAGTAGTAGTAGTAGTAGTAGTAGTAGTAGTAGTAGTAGTAGTAGTAGTAGTAGTAGTAGTAGTAGTTGTAGTAGTAGTAGTAGTAGCAGCAGCAGCAGCAGCAGCAGTAGTAGTAGTAGTAGTAGTAGTAGTAGTAGTAGTAACAGCAGCAGCAGAAGTAGTAGTAGTAGTAGTAGTAGTAGTAGTAGTAGTAGTAGTAGTAGTAGTAGTAGTAGTAGTAGTAGTAGTAGTAGTAGCATTGTCCGTTCCAAGTACCGTGCGCACGGAATATCGTAAATTTCTCAAAAGTTACCGAAATGTGCTGCCGTAATTATTTACATGCTCTTTTTAAAAAATTGAGATTACGAATTTTGAATATTGATATTGATAGACCAAACAGTTTACTGCCACTGTCGAATTTCTTTGATCTTTCCATCGTTTGCAATAAAGTATGACTCAAACAGTAAAATGTTTACAGTAATGATATATTGTTATGTTGCTGCCTTTTACCAAATCATAATATTTTAATCTAAAACGTATATTTTAGAGTTTTGGTGTTTATTTTCAAGAGAAAATCTGTGGAAAAACTTATAAAGTCCAGAGTTTGTTGTCATAAGCTCAGATCTTTACACGTCATTATTTCTCACTGTTAGTGAGTAATTACAAATCTTGAAAGTAACAAATATAATCATGACTTTATAAAATCCTTTGAAGGCAAAGTTCAAATTTCAAAATTACTTCACTCTTTCTTTACGTCCTCTCCATTTCAAAAGAGACCATCAACAACCTTGTAACTCTAACTGATCAAAGAAGAAGAGCAACAATAAAAATGAGAGGAAGAGGAAGAAGTAAAGGAAGAGAAGGAGGACGATGAAGAAAATAAAGGGGAAGGAAACTGTATCTACCTGTGCATATGACATAAAGAAAAGCTGGTCTTTGGTCATGTTCATTCTTGGCAACGGCTTTTCTTCCGGGTGATGTGCTGCATATTTTTTGTAAGCTCTTCAAAAATTGGAAAAATAAAATGTATCATGCATAAGAAAAAAAAATATATCAATCTATGAATGATTTGTACTTGAAGTAAATGGTTAAACGTTTCCATACTGTGATAGAAATAACAATTAATTGTATAGAACGTACAAATTGCGGTGGTTGACGAAACACAAAACTGCATCTATACCATGATTTGTCATCGACGAAAACAACAAAGAGCAACAACTCAACTATCACTTCGACCATTACCAGTCTTGTCCAATGTACACTGATACATGCTGCTATTGATAGCATTGTGGTAAACGTTTTATAAAAGAAACTTTTGTATATTTATTTGTAACATGCATTGAGCATCATTCAGTGATGAAAATGCACGATATAAATGCCATTTAGTATTATTTTTTTAAAAAATTATTGTTATTATTATTATTATTATTATTATTATTATTATTATTATTATTATTATTATTATTATTATTATTATTATTATTATTATTATTATTATTATTATTATTATTATTGTTATTATTATTATTATTATTGTTTTATTTTATTATTTTAAAAAAATCATTGTCATAATTACACAAGCCTTGGACGTGATCAGTTCATAGTGTTAAGGCGAATACTTTATCTTTTCACTTTTAGTTAATAAAAGACTGGTACAAGTGATGTTATCAGTTTTAATCTCCTGTTTAAGCTCAAATGGTAGAGCACTCGCCTCACAAGCAAAGGGAACGAGATCGATCCCAAGTACAGTCGAGATTTTTTTCTGACTCCTCTGTCTACCTGGCAGTGAATGGGCAGATGGGTTTGTTAGATCTGGCGGAAAGTAATTTGCAATTGTTCTTGTCCGTTTCACACTATAGAAACCGGGATAAAACCCGTCTCCATGGGCCTAACGGCTATGAAGGACTACAAGCATACAGTTGTTTTAAATAGTGAAAATTCCTTTTTAGATTGGACTAAGGAGCTTTTTCTAAAGATTTAGCTTTTATATAGCGCATCATCCACTTAATGAGCTCAAAGCGCTTTACAAGGGCTCCCTAACAGATAGCAACATTTAACATGTAGAACTAGACATGACGCCTGTTTTACGATATTATATTTTTTTTCGCGACAGAGACAACGCTGTTAACTGCGGGTACTTATTATACACCCGAGTACGGTGAGATCATATGACTAAAGAGCATTTTCCAAGGACTCAACTGTGTGACGAACAAGGCTCGAACCTATTACCTTCAGATCCGAAAGCGAATGTCAAACCACTAAACAAGTTAACCGCTCTAATATATGCTTTCCATACATTAATTTCGTTCGACAAATTTTGACGTATTTTTTGTTAACACGGAAAAGAAAAAGAATGAACGAAGGACCTAATATCTATAATATTTCCTCTAGTTGCTATGTGGTCAAACTGTTAACATTAATGTATTGTATTTACTACTCCGTATACTAGGAGTATCGGTTTATTCCATCAACATATAATATATACTCTTCTGTAAATTAGATCAGTTATCATATTTTACTACAACAAACTACCTTTAAAGGTGATCGTGACATTTCTAAATGAGTGAAAAAGGTATTAGGCTGTGGCGGCAAATCCTTACGCTGTGGGTCAGTATAACACTAACCAGGGCATTGAAATTTTCCAAAAGAACAGTGGATAGCGATATCGTTATAGTAGTAGTAGAAGTAGTAGTAGTAGTAGTAGTAGTAGTAGTAGTAGTAGTAGTAGTAGTAGTAGTAGTAGAAGAAGTAGTAGTAGTAGTAGTAGTAGTAGTAGTAGTAGTAGTGGTAGTAGTAATAGTAGTAGTAGTGGTAGTGGTAGTAGTAGTAGTAATAGTAGTAGTAGTAGTAGTAGTAGTAGTAGTAGTAGTAGTGGTAGTGGTAGTAGTAGTGGTAGTAGTAGTAGTATTAGTATTAGTAGTAGTAGTAGTAGTAGTAGTAGTAGTAGTAGTAGTAGTAGTAGTAGTAGTAGTAGCAATTATAATAGTAGTAATAGTAGTAGTAGTAGTAGTAGTAGTAGTAGTAGTAGTAGTAGTTGTAGTAGTAGTAGTAGTAGTAGTAGTAGTAGTAGTAGTAGTAGTAGTAGTAGTAGTAGTAGTAGTAGTAGTAGTAGTAGTAATCTATCAACATTTACTTCTGACTAGACTACGTGAACATTTTTATATACGTATGTGCCACTGCTTTGGATTGGTTATAGAAATGTGTGTATGAATGAGCTCAGTAAGTAGTTTTAGAGAACAGTATTGGTCACCCCCGCTTATAAAATTACGTTTTCGACTTCTACCCTGTGCCGTGTCTATCTGACAATGTATACTGCTCACCTTTCTGAGATTTCATCCACCTGTGCCGTGTCTATCTGACAATGTATACTGCTCACCTTTCTGAGATTTCATCAACCTATGCCGTGTCTATCTGACAATGTATACTGCTCACCTTTCTGAGATTTCATCAACCTGTGCCGTGTCTATCTGACAATGTATACTGCTCACCTTTCTGAGATTTCATCCACCTATGCCGTGTCTATCTGACAATGTATACTGCTCACCTTTCTGAGATTTCATCCACCTGTGCCGTGTCTATCTGACAATGTATACTGCTCACCTTTCTGAGATTTCATCAACCTATGCCGTGTCTATCTGACAATGTATACTGCTCACCTTTCTGAGATTTCATCAACCTGTGCCGTGTCTATCTGACAATGTATACTGCTCACCTTTCTGAGATTTCATCAACATGTGCCGTGTCTATCTGACAATGTATACTGCTCACCTTTCTGAGATTTCATCAACCTGTGCCGTGTCTATCTGACAATGTATATTGCTCACCTTTCTGAGATTTTATCAACCTGTGCCGTGTCTATCTGACAATGTATACTGCTCACCTTTCTGAGATTTTATCAACCTGTGCCGTGTCTATCTGACAATGTATACTGCTCACCTTTCTGAGATTTCATCAACCTGTGCCGTGTCTATCTGACAATGTATACTGCTCACCTTTCTGAGATTTAATCAACCGTTTTTATTGTTTTTCTTTTGCTGATGACACTCAGCTGTATACAAAACTCCATAATGATTTAGTGCTGTCATTCTTATCTTTTATTGAATATGATATTACTAACCTGAAACTATACAAACTTAAGATTTGTAAGACAAGACAGAAATGATTGGTGCCAGGAACAGGTATCAGTTTTTAATATGTGCATTTGAGATAGTAGAGGGTGATAGTATTATTAAATGTGGCTATGTGGTCTAGTGGTATGACACTCGTTTCTGGATCGGATAGTCCTGGGTTCGAGCCTCGCTCGGCGCATAGTTGAGTCCTTTACCCTCATTATCTCACCGTACTCAGGTGTAAAATAAGTACCTGACCGTTAACAGCGTTGTTTATATCAGATAAAAATTATTATTTGCAGCAAGTAATTTTTTCAAAAAAAAATGAACTCATTCGAAACTTATGACCATCTCACTCCGAAGTCCTAACGGTTAAGAAATTAAGGAGCAGGAACCGATGCCAGATAAAGGTCTGAACAAGTATGTATGAAAGGTGCCAGACAAAGCAAGGAAGAAAAATAGAGGAAAAAATAAACATCCCAAAAATCAGTCGAGCTTGACTGGAGGTCGAACCTCAGACATGCTACCATTACACTTTACACAAGTAATGGTAGCACTTCTGACCGGTAATCAGAAGGTCCTAGGTTCGAACCTCAGTCAAGGTCGACTTATTTTTGGGGATGTTTTTATTCTTGTATGTTTCATTCTTGCTTTGTCTGGCACCTTTCATACACACGTGTTCTGATCTTTATCCTTAAGTTTACCACATTAAATGTATATGTGGACAAAACAACAATGATATGATAGAGATAATAACTTTAATCTACCTGTAGGCATGAACCAGTCCCAAGTGATCATTGAGGCATTCCTCATAAGATTTCTCTCCATTCACCTGCAACAGATAAAAGTTGATATTATGACCAATAATCAAAAGGTCTGGAGTTCGATCCCCAGTCGAGATCGACAGATTTTTTGGGATGTTTTTTTTTCTTGTATTTTTCCGTCTTGTTTTGTCTCGCACTTTTCATACACACATCTGATGTTATTATCTTACACAGGTGCATGATCCTTAATTTCTTCACGTCTTAATAACATAAGCAAGGATTTGGACGGTACATTAATTTTGAACGGCGGGATTTTGATACTCTTCTTCTTCTTCTTCTAGGTTCCATGCCTGGTCCAGGCGTCTGATACTGCATGAATTATCTCTCTCCATTCCTCCCTGTCTCTTGCTTTTTCAAACAGCTCTTGGATTGTTAGGTTGGTGAAGCCCTTCAGTTGGTCTATGAGTGTTTTTCTTTGTCTCCCCCGGGCGCGTTTACCAGGTATTTTTCCACAACTTGCCAGGTATTCATTCTTATCTTTCTATGTGTCCGAAAAAGGATAGTTGTCGAACCGCTATTAAGGGCATAAGTTGATACTCTTCTAAATATGATAAAATCGACGTGCGCTATTTTCAGATCTTATAACCCAATTCCTTATGGGATTATTGTCGTAATGGACATTTCTAAAACATGTCGCAAAGTATTGTCCATTGTAACAATGTTTAACTAGGCCCACAAGTGTGTTCGCAGACCTGCATATATGTACATGTCGGAAAAAAATCAATGCAATAGCCCCGGTTTAACACATATACAAACAAACATACTTGGTACTTTCAGAATATTGAATTTTAATGCCAGCTGATTTCCTTAAAATCGATTGTTTTGTTTTCTTTTCCATGTCAACTTCACGTACACTTTTTGTTTCATCAAAGACTTTGCTCCATTTTCAGCCCCTCCACCTCAATAAAAAACACTTTCAGATTTTCTTCAGAGGGTGAATTGTGTTCATTTGACAAATTTATTTTTCATAAGTTTTAGTTAAGTTTTTTGTTGATACTGACATTCGTTTTGAATCCGGATTTCTCGTTGATGACAGGTGATAAAATTTAAACTCAACGTGCTCAAAACGCATTACAAAGCGATCCCTGGCAGACAGCAACACGTAACATGTAGAACGAGACATGACGCCTGTGAGCAATATCACAATATTTTTACAGAGACAAGGCTGTTGACGGCCAGGATTTATTTTACACGGTGAGAGAATGTGAGTAACGATATGTCTCCAAGGACTATGCGCAAAGCGAGGCTCGAACCCACGATTTTCCGATCCGCACAGATCAACTTAGTAACTGGCTCTAAACAATGAATTCGGAGTATTCTAAAATGACTTAATGTTTTAATAAATGCATCATCTTTTAAGATGACCTGACACAAAAGGGTATTTGCTTTATTTTTACGACATCGAACAGTCTTTCTCTCCTTCCATACAAGATTTGAGTTGATAGGAACTCAATCGCATACTTTCCAGTCAAGCCAGTCGAACGTGTGAAAGGAGACACCTGTAGACGTCATGTGGCGACGAGGTCTTGTGGTATGACAGACGCTTTCGGATCTGAAGGCACCGGGTTCGAGACTTGCTCGCGCATAGTTAAGTCCTCAGTTGTAAAATAAGTACATGGCGGTTGTCATTATCGGAAAAAAAATGTAATATCGCCTAACAGGCGTAATGTCTGGTTCTATATATTACGGGGTGCTGTTTGTCAAGGACCATTTGTAACGCACCTTGAACACGTTTAGTGGATATTGCGCTTCATGAAAGCTCTAGTTTAGATGGTTTAGATGCTTTGTCTTAAATCAAGACATTTTTTTTCATCCTCACGTGCAAAGTTAAGTTGAAACTGATATAGACTTAACAATTAGCGCACTTTACGCGTTGTTGCAGTAGATTTTGACTCCTCAGGTTTGTTTATTTTGACTTTCATATCCACGATGTCAGAGATATGGCAATCTGCTGGCCATTCAATGTCAAACCTGGGAGTTGTTTTCAAACACAATTTACGGATGTAAAGATGTGCATTATTTGCATCATGAAGTAAATTTATTTTAGGTTTACGGATTTCAACAAGGTACATTTAAAAAAATGGTTTAAGCTTTCTGGATGATTACGTCCATGTTCAATACTCTTCAACAGTCATGACGTCACTTCCCTCGTAATGACGAATTGTAACTTAGTAACTGGCTCTAAACTATCGGAACAATGGCGGGCGCCCTTATGAAATATTTCTCCGACGAGCAAAAAAAAGTGTACCCAGAGGAGAAAAACGTTATAAATATGATCATGTTTTGACTTTTATACATTCTGATCACAAGACATATGAAAAGTTCTAGCCAGCATGAGGAATGATAAGTACCGATTTTCTTTGTTTAGAACCACGATGGCCGACGTTGCTTGGTGACGTGACATCAGACTATTGTATCCAATACTCAATGATTTACCGGCCGGTCATCCAATCAACGTGGACATGTGAGGTCCACGTCACGTCTCTGGAATCCCTCGCTGGAGACAGATTGCTACAACACGCACAAGACCAACAACTCATCTATGGTCAGGGTGGTAAAAGGATAGCCCCTCGGTTCTCACCGTGGACAACTTTAAGAAAGTTAGCTGGAGGGAGTGGGACAATCATGCACATGAAGCTCTTGAAGATCCGAGAAACCTACCCTACGGAACTGAGCTCTACAGGAATGAATGGGAAACGCTGAACAGAGCAAGAACAAAAATTGGAACCATAAAAGTGGGGGCTGGCTGAGACTAGCTTATATACATGTGGATGCCCAGAGCAGTTGATGGAGCACGTCCTTAGAGAATGCCAGGATGGACCCAGCTGCACTGACCTAGACCTTAGAGTCTGCTCCACAGATGTTGTGGAGTGGGTTCGGTGTTGGAGCGACAAGCTATGATCATGACCTTACTAAAGTTTGCAGGGTTAATATCTCCGAGGTCACTTTATTCACTATATCAAGCAGGTCTGCCCTGCCTATCCTCCCAAGTATGAGAACATAAACAGATTTAATAGGCAGCTGGTTAAAAGTGCGCATTACTCCGTTCCACACGGCAAACCGAAATTCTACATCCGTTGCTGATTGGAAGAATCGGAATAGCTTTAAAAGGGGTACCACCAGGACCCAGTTCCGGGACGTAGCCGATAAACTTCTGTCTCTGGCAGAAAGAAGGAAGCCACAGTGGCTGAGATCGTGGAAAGTCTTTACTTTACACACCACATTTCCCACGTTTGCGGCTGATAAAGAAATTGGCACCCGACGGAAACTTTGTAAAGGCTGAACCGAATGACACGCTGATACAATTGCCCAGAACATAACGGAGACTAGACTAGTTAAATTCCCGAATCAGCCTTTTGAGCGATGTATCAACAAAGCATACCTTATTATTAAAAACTCGCTAGCCAAGTACATAATACAGTCGGATTTGGGGCCCCGATCGCGATAGCACATTTGGTACAGCGTTTACTTCATACGCAAAGGGACCGTGATCGATCTCGTGTCGAGTCGAGAATTTTTTTTCTGACCGCCTGTCTTTCAATCAGTTATTGGGAAGGTGGGTCTGATTCATCTGCTTGAAAATACTTTGCAATTGAATAGCGTCCTATAAAAAGAATAAGAAGCAATTGCATTTCAAGCTATAAAAACATGGATTAACTCCGGTACCGTGGGTCCAGCGGTTCTGAATGACAACTTTTATCCAAGGGCAAAGATTCAATATCAGAAAAGTGGGTGTAGCCATTAGCAATGTTAATAACGGAAACAAAGCAGGGAGATATGTCATATATCCCGATATGGTGACGGATCCGGTTCCCCAGGGCATGTACCTGGTTGGAAGATGTAATGTACTTTATCATTGCAAAAGGGTAGCTGCCACAAGTGTAGAATCACGCTAACACCTTTGCATTTTGAAGCAAGGGAAACCAGCCAAGGAGGCTGACTGTTACAGCCCCAAGCCACTTCTGACTGTTTGTACAACACATTTGGAGCATGTGCTGTTGAAACGATGCTCTACGATCTAGGCACAGCTCTAATCCCGAGCAGGCGTTCTTCGTGAACAAGAGATGGACAGGGGAGCATATCATTGCCTTTACAGAGCTAATTGAATCAGTACTTTGAACGGAAACATCAAACTGGAGGCTGTGTTCATAAACCAATCGGCCGCCTAAGATGCGGTTTGGTGCTTTCCATCAAAGTCCAGACCAATATTGATGTTCTTTGCATTCAATCCCAAATACAGTTCATACAATTTACTTGCAGTATTAAATAGGGTTCAACAGTCTCGGTGCAGTCTAGATTATTTTCTGACCATTCCATGTATGAAGCAAGAAAAAGCTCTTGAGTTGAGACTGAGAATAGAAGATACAAGCTGCATATACTTGGAGTGAACGAAACCCAATGGATATAATTCGGACAGAAACACCTCAAGTCTGGGGAGACTTAAAGAAGCTGATATACAGAGAAGTGATAAGACATGGGACGAGATAAAAAAGTTAGCTCAGGATAGAGAAGGATCGAAACTGTTTGTCTGTGGCCTGTACCCTGACCCAGGGTGAAAAAGGCAATGATAATAATGATTCATTTGAGGGTAATCTTAACGTTGATTTTGACATTTTCATAAAATGAAATAAGTCCACGAAATTAAATACTGACTACTTGGTCCAAAATTATGACAGACCCTCTCAAATCGGTTTTATTTTGGGATGAGGAAAGAGCTGCAAATTGCATTTATAGACAGGAACAGATAAATTGGGGTTCCCTGATCAACAACACGTAAGATTTAGATCAAGACATGACATGGCGTCTTTGAGGCATTATTACATTTTTTCCGACAAAGACAACTGCCAGGTATTCATTTTTCATGGTCATGGACAACTGCACATCTACAATCAACCTGGTATTCAAAGTGTTTTCTCCAAGTTTTAACCGTATTATTCATCGTGTGTACCGATCGCTCAACCAAATGGAAGACTGGAACATTCAGGATACCGGTCAGACATTTTCCACGCCAGGTTGGTTTTCCTGAAATCACCATTCTTAAGAAATAAACCAATTTATTTAGTGCAGTGTCCACTAACATTCTCAAAGCCTGTTCAAGGAGTTCGAAGCCAACAGGAACAAAAGACTTGTGGAGACTTGACGCCTGTGAGGCGTTCCAATTGTGTAACCCACAGATTCCAAACGGTATTACGTCAGGATAAACTTGTTACTTAACATTGAATCTATAGCCAATTATATGGAACTTGATAGTCATTTATTTCTGTTTTTGAACAAACCGAAGAACGTAAATAAATCCACGAAAACAAAGGGAAAAAAAGCACCCACGGTATTGGGGTCAAAATCCGTCTTCAGCCACCGGCCGTGAACCTTAGTAAACGCAATATATATATATATATATATATATATATATATATATATATATATATATATATATATATATATATTTATATATATATATATATATATATATATATATATATATATATATATATATATATATAAATGTAAATTTTCACTCACATTATTCTTGCCAAGACGATTCGTTTCAGTGTTCCCACCTCATCAGTCGGCATAATCCATATGGATTATGCCGACTAATGAGGTGGGAACACTGAAACGAATCGTCTTGGCAAGAATAATGTGAGTGAAAATTTACATGTATATATTAGCTCTAACCACCATTATCGAGCACTTTCGTACCTACAAGTACCCACCAACACTCATAAATATATATATATATATATATATATATATATATATATATATATATATATATATATAAAATAAACCCTAAAGACAAATTTCTCCAGAATTTCCAATCAATAGGGAATGAGATTAGCGGAAGAGTAGCGTCCCTTGATTGGACGTCACCGGCGGAAAAGTTATTAGAGAGTAAACGTCATGTTGATTGTAGGCATGCGTCTCTCGTCCTCGCTTCCGGTGAAAGCGGCATGAGACACTTCACCGAAAGCGAAGACGAGAGAGACGCATGCGCAAAACCATTTTGACGTCTCTCTGTAAGGTGACGTCCAATCAAGGGACGTTACTCTTCCGCTGATCTCATTCCCTATAGATAGTTCGAAGTTGACGTCACTCGTGCTATTGTTATTGTTTTTTGCCATCCGCGTTTATGAGTAATTCTCACTAAACTGTATTAACCTGACTATAAACTATCATGGTTGCACAAAGTTTTGTGTGTTAGTCCGTTATACTTCCGGATGGAATGTTGTGAACTCCTTAGTCAAGCGCATACCATCCACAGATCAAACCAGTTAAAAGTAATATTAAAATGTTAGACGATATTACAATTATTGTTTTTTCGGACAGAGACAACGCTGTTAACGGCCAGGTATTCATTTTACACGTGAACACGGCGAGAGAATGTGAGCAAAATTAATTTTCCAAGGACTCAACTATGCGCAGAGAGAGGCTCGAACCCAGGACCTTCCCATCCAAAAGCGAGTGTCATACCGTAGCCATCGTTATGTTATAGCCTGATACTGAAATCCAAAAGGACTGGCAATTTGACGTCATTATTTGGTTCTTGCACCGCTTAGTGAGTTGTCGTTGGTAGAGCTCATGGAAACAAGTTATTTCATTGGTTGAACTATTGAATACAACTCACGATTTGTTTTCTTTTGTGGCAAAAGACTGGCATTTTGACGTCATTTTTTGGTCAGTATCAAGGCCATAACTTTACGAAGGCCACGGTCATACCCCAAGACCACATAGTCGCACATAGTCTTGGCTGTCCATGGGATCGTAGGAGATCTACAACCCAGTAAACCAAACACAGACACACACAGACACACACAGACACACAAGAACGGTTTCAAGTGTCAACACTGACAATAATTTCAACACAATTCTCCATCTTTATCATCAAAAAATTTATTATTATTATTATATTATTATAACATTTGACAACGAGACAACAATTATCATTGTTAATCTAAAGGAAGCTGAATTTAATGATGATGATGATGATGATGATGATGATGATGATGATGATGATGATGATGATGATAATATTAATAATAATAATGATGATGATGATGATGATGATGATGATGATGATGATGATGATGATGATAATAGTAATAATAATAATACAAATGAAATAGTTCTGTGTTCTAAATTTTGGCCTTTATTTTATTACATTGTATTCCAAACCAAACCCCTATCTTCACCATTGCATTTAGATCTAAAGCATATATATATATATATATATATATATATATATATATACACACACACACACACACACTCATATTATAAGCAATGATAGCACATCACAATACACATCAACACTAATCACCACTACACAACGAAACAACTTTAGTTTGGAGTAAGAACTTTTCTACGGACATTACAATGGATTACGCCGACTGAAGAAGTGTAAAAAACACAGAAACGAGTCGTCTCGGTCACAAAAATGTGAGTGAAAATTTGCATTCTATATATATATATATATATATATATATATATATTAGCATAAAAAACCATAATAATCTAAAACGGAAGTTGCCAGCCGAGCTTTTATTTCCGATTAGACTTTAAAGTTGTCAGATTGTATTTATGGCTTTGTATTTGTTGATTACAACAACAACAACAACAACAACAACAACAACAACAACAACAACAACCACAATAATAATAATAACAACAACAACAACAAAACAAAAAAAACCTGCCATGGTAGTTATTGAATAATTCCACATATAAATATAAACATGAAGGTACATTCATATATTAAAACTTACTTCACCTCAAAACAAAACACATCGATTCGGATATAATGACTCATCGAACCGCTTAACTTTAAGGATTAAATTATTATGAGAATCAATTTTTTGAAAAAATATCTGGCACATTGTAATGAACCAGTAAGCCTACTTCCGACTGGTCTCTACCCATAGAATTTTGTAAGTACAGTCGAATCCTATACAGCGACTTCGATATTAGTAAATTTCCGGTTATAATGTATTTTTTATCTTATCTTATGAAATGGCTCGATTCACTTTATCCGACCTCACCTCGGCTATACCAAAATATCCACCAAGATAGTTCTTGTCTCCTAATAGCTTGCATATCACACTTTCAAAAATATTCTCATCTATTATATTCTCATAATACACGCTATGTCGATGATGTTATCATTATCAATGATACATGACCCTTCATCTCGAAACGGTATTATGTCGGGATGAATTGGACCCCGAAAAGTGACTTTAGAATCAATTTGATAGTAAATACCATTTTTTGGAGCTTTTGCATTGTGAAAAAATTTCTTCATTCTCTGACATAACAAATCGAAACAAACCCCAAGTTTCATGTTTTTTGTCAATAAATTCAATGTTTTTTTTTTGCACCCGAGTCATCCCGACATAATACCGTTTTGAGACGGAGGGTCACATATACGCTATGTCGATGATGTTATCATTATCAATGATATGGTCATTATTGATATCATGTCAACATCGTCGTTATAATTAATCATGCCAGTTTTAATCATCCTCATCACCATTGTTATCTGATATATCATCATATGTGACCCATCGTCTCAAAACGGTATTATGTCGGAACAAACCAGATGCTTAAAAGCGGAATTTAATGTGAAACTAGTCAAAAATATAAATTGTTGGCATTAGCACCCTAAAATATGGTATCCATTCTCCTCAATAAAACATACAAACTCAACACAAGTCTGATATTTCTGGCTATAAATTCAAATATTTTCAACATCTTAACCAACCCAACTTAATACTGTTTTGAGGCGAAGGGTCACAAAATATTATCATGACTAATGATGATTTGTTTGCCGCAATAGCAGCAGGAAGAGACTCGTGGTTTATTATTTGGGGACGTACGGACTCCAACCCAGGTACATTTGGCTACAGAGTGGTTGCCTCTGTGGAAGGAAGACGGGGGGAGGGGGGGGGGGGGTTGGGGAGACGGACAATAGCAAATGTTTGAGCCAATTGAAAAAGGCTCTTTACTAATATTGATATTCTCTAAGCGTACTCATGTGTAAAATGAGTACCTGGCGGCCGTTAACAGCGTTGTCTCTTGTCCTAAAAATATATATTATAATATCATCACCAAACAGGCGTCATGTCTCGTCCCATATATTTGGTGTTGCTGTTGTGAAGCGCTTTGAGCACGTTTAATGGATATTGCTCTATATAAAAGCTCAAGTTAACCCCCCCTCCCCCCCCAAAAAAAAACAAACCCCGAGTTATTGAGTAACCTTATCATAGATTCATCGGTGATGTAGTTAGTAATATGCTTGTCGCAATAGCAGCAGGAAGAGACTCGTGGTTTATTTTTTGGGGACGTACGGACTCCAATCCCAGGTACATTTGGCTACAGCGTCGTCCCAGGTACATTTGGCTATCGGGTGGTTGCCTCTGTGGATGGAAGACGGGGGGGGGGGGGGGGGTTGGAGGGGGGGGGGGGTTGGGGTTTGGAGGGGGGGGGAGGTTAGTATTTTTTGAGCTTTTGAGCTTTTATATAGGGCAATGTTCACTAAACGTGCTCAAAGCGCTTTACAAGGGGTCCCTGACCAACAGCAATACGTATCATGTCAAACGAGACATGACGCCTGTTAGGCGATATTACAGTATTTTTCGGGTCCCTGTCTAACAGCAACATTAAACATTTAGGACAAGACAAGACATGACGCCTGTAAGGCGATGATATTGTATTTTTTTTCGGAAAGAGACAACGCTGTTAACGGCCAAGAACTCATTTTACACCTGTGTACGGTGAGAGAATGTGAGTAAAGAGCCTTTTTTTTGCAAGGACTCAACTATGCGCCGAGCGAGCTAGGCTCGAACCCAGGACCTTCTGATCCACGGCAAGTGTCATACAACAAGACCACATAGCCGGGTATGGAAGTAGGTTGGGATTCGGAGGGGGGATGAATACTCTTCAACAGTCATAACGTCACTTCCTTCTTAACGACGCATGGTAACTTAGTAACACTGGCTCTAAACTATCGGAACAATGGCGGACGCCCGTATGAAATATTTCTCCGGCGAGCATAAAAGCGTATCCAGAGGAAAAAAAACCCCATAAATTTGATCATGTTTTGACTTTTACACATTCTGATCACAAGACATATGAAAAGTTCTGGCCAGCATGAAAATAAAAAGTAATGATTTTCTTTGTTTAGAACCAAGATGGCCGCCGTTGCCGGGCGACATGACATCAGACTACTGAATCCAATTCACAGATTGATAGATGAATGAATGACTGGATGGATTGATTAATACTAGAAGTCATTCAGAGCTATTAGACACATGGAAGTGGAGATTATCCCGGTTTCTATAGCGTGAAACGGACGATAGCAATTGTTTGAGCCAATTGAAAAAGGCTCTTTACTAATATTGACATTCTCTCAGCGTACTCATGTGCAAAATGAGTACCTAGCCGTTAACAGCGTTGTCTCTTGTCCGAAAAAAAATATTGTAATATCATCATCACCTAATAGGCGTCATGTCTCGTCCTATATATTTGGTGTTGCTGTTGTGAAGCGCTTTGAGCACGTTTAGTGGATATTGCGCTATATAAAAGCTCAAGTTTAAAATTAAAAACAAAACAGAGTTATTGAGTAACCTTATCATAGATACATTGGTGATGTAGTCTTTTGTTTAAGGAATTGATAATCTTGATTGGGTGATGGATAGAGGAAATTGTGTGGTTGGAGCAATTCATATCACCATCGTTATCATCATCATCATCATCATCATCATCATCATCATCATCATCATCATCATCATCAACATCATCATCATCATCATCATCATCATCATCATCATCATCATCATCATCATCATCATCATCATCATCATCATCATCATCATCATCATCATCATCATCATCATCATCATCATCATCATCATCATCATCATCATCATCATCAACATCATCATCCACATTGTCTTCATCACCATGGCCACCCCCATCATCATCACCATCATCAATATTCGTCATCATCATCATCATCATCATCATCATCATCATCATCATCATCATCATCATCATCATCATCATCATCATCATCATCATCATTATCATCATCAACATCATCATCATCATCATCATCATCATCATCATCATCATCATCATCATCATCATCATCATCATCATCATCATCATTATCATCATCATCATCATCATCATCATTATCATCATCATCATCATCATCATCATCATCATCATCAACATCATCATCATCATCATCATCATTAACATCATCCTCCTCCTCATCATCATCGCTATTGTTACGATAATAATCCTTATCACCATCACTATCACCTACTTTAATCCTAACGCCCACAGTTAATTCAAAATGACACAACGAGAACTCACGGAGGGTTGTAGTAACAGGCCATGTAAACAGCGTTGTTAATGTTATGGCCGTTGGACATGGAAATGTGGTCACAGTTGGACACACCACACCCTATCTGTGTCGTCGCTGCCCAGATGACCTACAAGGTAAGAAAATTATATCTTTACATTACACACATACACGTGTACACAAGCTAGTCTTCCAGCTGTTCTCCCAATAGAGAGTATGCTCTTGACTAAGAAGCTCATAACATTGCCATCCGGAAGTATAACAGACCAACACACAAAACTGTGTGTATCCATGAACGTTTAAAGTCGGGTTAAAACAGTCCAGTGAGCATTACTCATTAACGCGGATGGCAAAAAGCAATAACAAAGACCTGAGTGACGTCATCTTTGAACTATCTATAGCATTCAGTAGTCTGATGTCACGCCGCACGGCAACGGCGACCATCTTGGTTCTAAACAAAGAAAATCATTACTTTATATTTCTCATGCTGGCTAGAACTTTTCATTCCCTTTTCATATGCCTTGTGATCAGAATGTGTAAAAGACAACACATGATCAAATTTACGTGTTTTTTTTTCCTCAGGAAACGCTGTTCTACTCGCCGGAGAAATATTTCATACGGGCGTCAGCCATTGTTCCGATAGTTTAGAGCCAGTGTTACTAAGTTACCATGCGTGTTTAGGAGGGAAGTGGCGTCAAGACTATTGAAGCTCGTTTTAACATTGTTGTAATGGACAATATTTTTGGTAATTTGAGAGTATTTCCATTACAACAATGAGACTTTGACTTGTTGGGTTATCAGACCTGTATAAAATACACGTTGGCCTATGTCTTGCAGGGAGCTCAAGAGATTAAATATTTATGTAATGGTCACCAAAAATTATACTTTGTCCACGTATTAGTGTGATAAAATAGAACTTGGAAATAGGAAAATGAGGAAGGAAGTGACGTTGCGACTGTTGAAGAGTATTTTGTGACCAGGCCACCTACAACGTCTGATTCTGATGGCAGTTCGTATACATGTGCCCATCTCACTTTTTCCTAAGACTGCTAAATAACGTCGGATAAATGCTTTTTCTCAATAAATTTAGCATCTTTGGAAAGTTCCGTAATAGTTCTATCCATTGATACTAAACACTTGTAGTTTTAAAAAAGAACGAATTAGTTATACGAGTTATTTTCATTTATTTTCACAATCGGCAGCCGTTGAGCGCCAATTTTCGTCAGTATTGAGTACCTACTAAGAGATCATTATTTCTTATGACATTCGACAAGATGATTCTTAGGAATCGTCTAAATTTTCAAATTGAGCTCTTATATAGTGCACTATCCACTAAACGTTTTCAAAGCGCTTTACAAAGGGTCCCTGACGAACAGCAATACGTATCAGATCGAACGAGACATGACGCCTGATAGGCGATATTACAGTATTTTTCGACAGAGACAACGCTGATGGTGGCCAGGTACTCATTTTACTCCTGAGTACGGTGAGAGAATGTGAGTAAAGAGCCTTCTCCAAGGACTCAACTATGCGCAGAGCGAGGCTTGAACCCAGGACCTTCCGATCCGAAAGCAAGTGTCATACCACAAGACCACATAACCGCACAGGGTAATTCAAATTAAGAAGAAGAAGAAGAAGAAGAAGAAGAAGAAGAAGAAGAAGAAGAAGAAGAAGAAGAAGAAGAAGAAGAAGAAGAAGATGATGATGATGATGATGATTATGATAAAGATGATGACGACGACGATGCCAATGGTTAAGATGATAATGATGATACTGACCTGTGATGATAGTGATGATAATAATGATGATGACGAAGATGCGTATGGTTATGATGACGATGATGATGATGATGATGATGATGATGATGATGATGATGATGATGATGATGATGATGATGGTGATAAAGCTGATGACGACGACGATGTCAATGGTCAAGATGATAATGATGATACTGACCTGTGTATAATGACAACAAGTGTGGTGACTTCGACTACAACATTCCTCAAACGTCCCCCCTGTGTTGTATTTCATCTCGTCCATCCAAAGTCCGAACATCTTCTCGATGTCCAGAGTCTGGTTGTGGTGGCTAGTATAGACTGCAATGTTCTCTCCTGGGATATAGATAGAACGAAGTTGACGTCACTTGGGTTTTTGTGTTATTGTTTTTTTGTTTTGTTTTTTTGCCATCCATGTTTACGAGCAATTCTCAATAAACGGTATTAACCAGACTATAAACGTTCAAGCTTACACATAGTTTTTTGTGTGTTGGTTCGTTTTACTTCCGGATGGCAATGTTGCGTAGCTCAGCCGTACGGCGGTCTTTGCTTCGTACCCGAAAGGTATCGAGTTCAATCACCCGCCGCTGAGCTGTGTTACTTGAGCAAGTCACCTCGTCCTAGCTCACTTTGCGGCGCTGCTCTGCGGCTGACGCCTGGGTTATTCCAGTCTTCCCTTGAAATAGACCCTAAAGACAAATTTCCCCTTGTGGATGAATAAAGGGAATTTTATTTATTTATTTATTTATTTATTTATTTTTTTATACTATCTTTTGCACAATATCCAATAAAAGTTCTCAAAGCGCTTTACAAAAGGTCCTTGACTAACAGCAACACGTAACATAGAAGGCGGAACAATACGCCTGTAAGGCGATATTACATTTTTTTTCGGACAGAGACAACGCTGTTAACAGCCAGATACTCGCTTTATACCTGAGTACGGTGAGAGAATGTAAACAAAGAGCCTTTTCCAAGGACTCAACTATCCGGCGTGCGAGGCTCGACCCCGGGAGCTATCGATCCGAAAGCGAGTGTCATACCACTAGACCACATAGCCGCACAAGAAATAAAGTGAGTAGGAAAGTACTAGAAGATACTAGAGAATAAAAATTTCGAGGCGGCGATGTGAGCTTGAACCCGCGACCTTTCTGGTACGACAACTCGCCTGGCGGGGAGAGGGTGATTCTACCGTATGAGTTATCCATCACTCCAAAACACGAAAAAAGCGGTTTCAAACTCTATGTCTATCTTGAGCCCCTCTCCCCCGACTTCTTGAGGTCACGGGTTCAACACACACACACACACACACACACACACACACACACACACACACGCGTGAAGTTAGTTGGCCAGCAACATAAACATTTATAGGGAATGAGATTAGCGGAAGAGTAGCGTCTCTAAATTGGACGTCACTGGCGGAAAAGTTATTAGAGAGAGAACGTCATGTTGCTTTTGCGCATGCGTCTCTCGTCCTCGCTTCCGATGAAAGCAGCATGAGACCGTGGCCTTCGTAAAGTTATGGCCTGATACTGACCCAAAAATGACGTCAAAATGCCAGTCTTTTGCCACAAAAGAAAACAAATCGTGAGTTGTATTCAATAATTCAACCAATGAAATAACTTGTTTCCATGAGCTCTACTAATGACAACTCACTAGGCGGTGCAAAAAACAAATAATGACGTCAAACTGCCAGTCCTTTTGGATTTCAGTATCAGGCTATAACATAACGATGGCTACGATGAGACACTTCACCGCAAGCGAGGACGGGAGAGACGCATGTGCAAAACCATTTTGACGTTCTCTCTGTAAGGTGACGTCCAATCAAGGGACGCTACTCTTCCGCTAATCTCATTGCCTATAGCATCAGTTATTTCAATCAAATCATTTGGTTGACCAACTTCTCACAACGGTATAAGACAGATTGTAAAGCGTCTTGAACACATTCTGTGGCTATTACGCTACATAAATGCTACAAGATATGAAGTGAATAGAAAAGTGCCAAAGACAATAGAGAATAAAATTTTTTCGCGGCGGTGGTGGGGTTTGAACCTGCGACCTTATTGGTACGACAACTCCGCCTGGCAGGTGAGAGCGTGGCTCTACCGTGTGAGCTATCCACGAACACAAAAATATTCGTTTTCAATTTTATTCTCTATTGTCTTCTGGCACTTTTCTATTCACTTCATATCTTGTTGTTACCAACATAAGTGCCTGCTCCACTCACTTTTCTGAATTTAAAATTCACCCCATACACCGGAGCATACTCAATGTCTCAATCGTTTCTATGTTATATGTTTGTGTTGAGAATATTGGCTATTAAGCTTAACTGCTGGTCAAAATTACTTCGCGATGGTGGTGTGCGAACGAATCGGCGGTCTCAAGAAGTGGGTGAGAGAGGGATGTAGAAATGACTTGGGTTTGAAACGAATATTTTTGTGTTCGTGGATAGCTCACACGGTAGAGCCACGCTCTCACCTGCCAGGCGGAGTTGTCGTACGAATAAGGTCGCAGGTTCAAACCCCACCACCGCCGCGAAAAAATTTTATTCTCTATTGTCTTCTGGCACTTTTCTATTCACTTCATATCTTGTTGTTACCAACATAAGTGCCTGCTCCACTCACTTTTCTGAATTTACATAAATGCTAATAACGTTTGAAAGAACATAATAACAAAACATTAAATGAATTGCAATTGGTGCATAACAATAACAATAATAATAATAATAATAATAATAATAATTATTATTATTATTATTATTATTATTATTATTATTGATGATGAAGAGGAAGATGATGATGATGATGATCATGTTGCTTATGAAAATATTATTAATAATAATAATAATAATAATAATAATAATAATAATAATAATAATAATAATGATAATAATAATAATAATAATTATTATTATTATTATTATTACTATTATATGATTATTATTATTATTATTATTATTATTATTATTATTATTATTATTATTATTATTATTATTATTATTATTATTATTATTATTATTATCATTATCATTATTAATATTATTTTCATAATCAACATGATCATCATCATCATCATGATCATCATCATCATCATCTTCCTCATCATCATCCTCATCATCATCATCATCATCATCATCATCATCATCATCATCATCATCAACAATATCATCATCATCATCATCATCATCATCATCATCATCATCATCATCTTCCTCATCATCATCATCATCATCATCATCATCATCATCATCATCATCGTCATCTTCCTCATCATCATCATCATCATCATCATCATCATCATCATCATCATCATCATCATCATCATCGTCATCTTCCTCATCATCATCATCATCATCATCATCATCATCATCATCATCATGACACACCTTCTTACCCCAGTATTTTCCAGATTGGTGGGCGAAGTGACATTTGTCAGTCCATGCCTGGGCGTTATAGGCGAGGTCGTTGTCCCAGTGCTGGTGGATTGATAGGATAAATACATTGAGCTTTATAGAGAGCAATATCCACTAAATGTGCTCAAAGCGCTATACAAGGGGTCCCTGACCAGCAGCAACACGTAACATGTAGAACGAGACATGACGCCTTTCAGGCGATATTACAATTTTTTTCCGGACAGAGACAAAGCTGTTAACGGCCAGGTACTCATTTTACACCTGAGTTTGATGAGAAAATTCGAGTAAAGAGCCTTTTCCAAGGACTCAACTATGCGCCGAGCGAGGATCGAACGCAGGACCTTCCGAATATCACAATCGTAAGATTGTTTTTACACTTCCAATGAGACTGGAACCAGTATTTTGACGTCACACTTTTGTTTACTATAAAAACGGTTGGTCACACATGAATAAATAAATTCATACAATACTGAGATTTATATTTTAAAAAAACTTTGAATGAAGTAAAGAAATCACCAGCATGTTCATATTGGCGGCCGGCTCGCTCTTCCTGGCATTGTTGTGTAGGTCTACAATGTGATCCCTGTTCTTTGTTGAGAGGGCAGAGGTCAAACCACATCCTACGACGACGAGGAGCACAACAACTGATGACGTCATTCCTAGAAATCGGAGAAAAGGATTAATATCTGGAAAAGTGTGTAACGCGACGAAAGCAAAGAGAAAAATACAAGAAAAAAAAAAAACATCCCAAAATATTATCGGTCTGCCTCGACTAGTTACTTTGCGAAGTCCCAGGTTTGAGAGGTTTTTTTTGTTGCCAAGATGAGGGTCATTTAAATTGATCCATATTTGAAGGACAAGTTTGTTTTCTGGCCAAATTTTAAAATATGGGTTTTTCTCTGACTCTGTCCCAAAAATTTGTAATATCGCCTGACAGGCGTCATGTCTCGTCCTACTTGTTATGTGTTGCTGTTGGCCAGGGACCCCTTGTAAAGCGCTTTGCGCACGTTTAGTGGAAATAGCGCTATATAAAAGCTCAAGTTTTTTTTTTTGCTTTTTTTTCCAGAGTAGGGCAACACAGAGGCTACCCAATGGTTGGGTCGATTTAACCCTCTCCTTACCAGCCATTTTCAGAATTTTCAACAACGCTTCACACCCACCCATCACAGAAACAGACATGTTTTACTCCAACAGAAAAGCAACAAGAACATTCTATACGGAATATCGTTCGACAATATGACAAGATCTATTACAGAATGTCAAGTTTTTATAACTATAGCAAAAAGAAATGAAATCTGGATTTGAAAAGTGACTGTTGCATCGTAACAAATGTGACGATTTTCCAATGGTTGTAAGGAGAGGGTTAATGCCTATATTATCATTCTTGTGGTCTTGTGGTATGACATTCACTTTCGGTTCGAGCCTTGCTCGGCGCATAGTTGGTTGAGTCCTTTGAAAAGGCCTTTTAGTCACATTCTCTCACCGTACTTAGGTGTAAAATGAGTACCTGGCCGTAATTAACAGCGTTGTATCTGTCGGAAAAAATTGTAATATCGCCTAACAGTTCTACATGTTTCACGCTGCTGACGGTCTGGGACCCTTTGTAAAGCGATTTGAGCACGTTTAGTGGATATTGCGCTATATAAAAGCTCAATTTTTTTTAAAGCAATATTGCTCAGATCGGTATGCGCTGTAAGGTGATATTACACCTTTTATTTCTCTAGAGAGTGACAACATTATTACAGGTCAGGTACTCATAAAAGATCTGAGAACAGTGAGAGAATGTGAATAAATAGCCTTTTCTAAGAACACCTTTGGTCACATCGGTATCTGAATCGGTGTGTCTTTTTTACGAAACCCGCCGAAACCGGCCGATAACCTTAGTCTCAGGTTCACTCCCGACTGGTGTACACTTCCCTGAGTCTCGGATTCACTCCCCACAGTTGTCTACTTCCCATAACTTTGCTGGATATTGTCGGTTTCGGCGGGTTTCGGCGGGTTTCGTAAAAAAGCACTAATTATTTTTTACGAAACCCGCCGAAACCCAGTCCCAAGCTCACTCCCCAATGGTGTACACTTCCCTGAGTTCCAGGTTCACTCCCCTTGTGCTACCTACTTCCCATAACTTTGTCGGGATTCGTTCCCATAACTTTGTCGGGTTTCGTCGGGTTTCGTCGGGTTTCGTCGGGTTTCGTCGGGTTTCGGCGGGTTTCGGCAGGTTTCGGCGGGTTTCGGCGGGTCTCGTAAAAAAGCCACACCCATCTGAATCAGGGTCCGAACGCGAGTATCATACCGCTAGACCACAAAGCAGGAGGACATTGAAAATTAGAGCATTTGTATAGGGCAATATCCACTAAACTTCACGGCCATAACTCATCAAACGAGATTGACAGCAGACGACCGAACGACCGACCAATTACGCCAACTGGTATCGATACCATAATACACCTTGGTATCGGTGACAGATTTCAATGACGTGACATGACACGATTTCTGCTGGACTCTTACAAAACACTTGTTTCATTTTTTTACTTGAGCTTTTAAAGAGCGCAATATCCAATAAACGCGATCAACGCCCTTTACAAGAGATCCCCAGCCAACAGTAACATTTAACATTGTAGGACGAGACGAGACTCTTGTTAGGCGATATTAGTTTTGTTTTCTTCCGATGCAGACAACGCTGTTAACGACCAGGTACTGATTTTACACCTAAGTTCGATGAAGAAATGTGAGTAAAGAGGCTTTTCCAAGAACTCAACTATCTACGCGTCGTTCAGATCAGTGCGGGTCTCGAACCTTAAACATTCCGATCAGAAGGCGAGAAGTCATATCACTAAACCATAAACGTGCGGCTATGCAGGTCTTGTGGTATGACACTCGCTTTCGGATCGGAAGGTCCTGGGTTCGAGCCTCGCTCGGCTCATAGTTGAGTCCTTGGAGAAGGCTCTCTACTCACATTCTCTCACCGTACTCAGGTGTAAAATGAGTACCTGGTCGTTAACAGCGTTGTCTCTGTCCTAAAAAATTATAACATCGCCTAACAGGTGTCATGTCCCGTCCTAAATGTTAAATGTTCCTGTTGGCCAGGGGCCCCTCGTAAAGCGCTTTGAGCACATTTAGTGGATATTGCCTATATAAAAGCTGTCCTGGCCACTTCAAGCTTATTGATTTTCTGCCCAAAACGTCATCGCCATTTTCTGTGGCACAGCAATGATAAAGTTGCTTGGCGATTCTAGTTTTACATTATAATGGGCCCTATTGAATGTTAAAAAAAAATAAAAATAAAGTAAAATTCCCTTTATTCATCCCCAAGGGGAAATTTGTCTTTAGGGTCTATCCAAGGGAAGACTGGAATAACAAAGGCGTCAGCCGCAGTGCAGGGCCGCAAAATATTATTATAAATGAAGCGGATTTAGTTTATATGATCATTGAGTCTTCTGTATCAGTATTGGACTGAATCAAAACTCTGAGCTAGATTTATCGTTAGCATTGCGTTAGAATCTTTTTTGAAACATCAACATGTTTATATTAGATGATGATGATGATGATGATGATGATGATGATGATGATGATGATGATGATGATGAAGACGAAGAATAAGAAGAAAAAGAAGAGGAAGAAGAAGAAGAAGAAGAAGAAGAAGAAGAAGAAGAAAGAAGAAGAAGAAGAAGAAGAAGAAGAAGAAGAAGAAGAAGAAGAAGAAGAAGAAGAAGAAGAAAAAGAAGAAGAAGAAGAAGGAGGAGAGGAGGAGGAGGAGGAGGAGGAGGAGGAGGAGGAGGAGGAGGAGGAGGAGGAGAAGAAGAAGAAGGAAGAAGAAGAAGAAGAAGAAGAAGAAGAAAGAGAAGAAGAAGAAGAAGAAGAAAAGAAGAAGAAGAAGAAGAAGAAGAAGAAGAGAAGAAGAAAGAAGAAGAAGAAGAAGAAGAAGAGAAGAAGAAGAAGAAGAAGAAGAAGAAGAAGAAGAAGAAAGAAGAAGAAGAAGAAGAAGAAGAAGAAGAAAGAAGAAGAAGAAGAAGAAGAAAGAAGAAGAAGAAGAAGAAGAAGAAGAAGAAGAAGAAGAAGAGAAGAAGAAGAAAGAAGAGAAGGAAGAAGAAGAGAAGAAGAAGAAGAAGAAGAAGAAGAAGAAGAAGAAGAAGAAGAAGAAGAAGAAGAAGAAAAGAAGAAAGAAGAAGAAGAAGAAGAAGAAGGAAGAAGAAGAAGAAGAGAAGAAGAAGAAGAAGAAGAAGAAGAAGAAGAAGAAAAGAAGAGAAGAAGAGAAGAAGAAAAGAAGAAGAAAAAAAGAAGAAGAAGAAGAAGAAGAAGAAGAAGAAGAAGAAGAAGAAGAAGAAGAAGAAGAAGAAAGAAGAAGAAGAAGAAGAAGAAGAAGAAGAAGAAGAAGAAGAAAGAAGAAGAAGAAGAAGAAGAAGAAGAGAAGAAGAAGAAGAAGAAGAGAAGAAGAAGAGAAGAAAAGAAGAAGAAGAAGAAGAAGAAGAAGAAGAAGAAGAAGAAAGAAGAAGAAGAAGAAGAAGAAGAAGAAGAGAAGAAGAAGAAGAAGAAGAAGAAGAAGAAGAAGAAGAAGAAGAAGAAGAAGAAGAAGAAGAAGAAGAAAAAGAAGAAGAAGAAGAAGAAGAAGAAGAAGAAGAAGAAGAAGAGAAGAAGAAGAAGAAGAA
>NC_088374.1:17690429-17710429 GCF_034508935.2 Berghia stephanieae | reverse complement strand
TGAAATGGGGAGACAATATTTTCTGCTATTACAGTTGATAGTTCGCCCGTTACTAAGCATTAACCAATCAGATTATTTCATTCCATTTACCCCGTTTGGTCCTTTTGACTATTTATTTCCTGTATGATTTTTATATTTTATCCATCTGAAAAAAAAGTGTATATAATAATAAATAAACAGTAACAGACCAAGTAGAGGGAAAAACACCAAAAACAAAATTAAAGCAAAAAACAGAAAACAATAACAGAAAACAACAAACAGAATATAAAACAAAGAAAAACGAAATAAAGAAAAAATCGATATTTTCATAAAATCTCAATGCTACGAATGCAGATGCATGTAAATCGATAAAATAAATAAATAGATAAATAAATTATTACAAAGTACATTCATACCAAGAAAAATAACCTTTATAACAAAAAAATTGTTTTAGTCGACGTTTACATCTATGCAGGTCTGACATCCGAACGCCATTATGGGCCTAGTTTAACACTGTTGTAATGGACAATATTTTGCGTCATTTTTTTTTTTTGAGATTTCCATTACAACAATGAGCCTATAATGGATTGGGTTACCAGACCTGCAAATAAGTGCACGCCGGTTTTAGTCTAATAATATTCTAAATAAAATAATAATATATTTGTTTGCGTGCGTTGGTGCGTGTGTGTATGTGTGTGTGTGCACGGGGGGGAGTGGGGAGAGTTACCTGCCCTTGTCTATAACTCCTCGCCACGATGTCTGTGACATATTTACCGCCCTTTCGTTGTCTCGGACCGCGTCATATGGGTCTCCACACACATCACATCGGCCATTGTTGTATGACCACTGTCTCTCTCTCTCTCTCTCTTTCTCTCTCTCTCTCTCTCTCTCTCTCTCTCTCTGTGTGTGTGTGTGTGTGTGCACGGGGGGAGTGGGGAGAGTTACCTGCCCTTGTCTATAACTCCTAGCCACGATGTCTGTGACATATTTACCGCCCCTTTCGTTGTCTCGAACCGCGTCGTAAGGGTCTCCACACACACCACATCGGCCATTGTTGTATGACCACTGTCTCTCTCTCTCTCTCTCTCTCTCTCTCTCTCTCTCTCTCTCTCTCTCTCTCTCTCTCTCTCTCTCTGAGTGTGTGTGTGTGTGTCTGTGTGTGCACGGGGGGAGTGGGGAGAGTTACCTGCCCTTGTCTATAACTCCTCGCCACGATGTCTGTGACATATTTACCGCCCCTTTCGTTGTCTCGAACCGCGTCGTAAGGGTCTCCACACACACCACATCGGCCATTGTTGTATGACCACTGTCTCTCTCTCTCTCTCTCTCTCTCTCTCTCTCTCTCTCTCTCTCTCTCTGAGTGTGTGTGTGTGTGTGTGTGTGTCTGTGTGTGCACGGGGGGAGTGGGGAGAGTTACCTGCCCTTGTCTATAACTCCTCGCCACGATGTCTGTGACATATTTACCGCCCCTTTCGTTGTCTCGAACCGCGTCATATGGGTCTCCACATACACCATATCGGCCATTGTTGTATGACCACTGTCTCTGTGGAAAGTATAAAATAATGTACGATTCGTTTGTTTTGTTTTTGTTTTTGTTTTTTTTTTTGTTTTTGTTTTTGTTGTTTTTAAGGGTTTTACGGCGCTTGCGACAAATGTAGGTCATTTCTGCGCCAGTAAAAAGAAGAAAATAGGATAGTGAAAAAAACATTTATTTACAATTTAAAGCACACAAGAAAAGAAAGACAAAAGGGAATGCTACAAAGAGGAACAGACGTAGATTCCAAGAGCATACTATCATTGCGCTAAGTTTGAGATCACAAAAAAGTCTCATCCAGACACAAGCACAGGATCCCACAAAGAAGAATACACTCAACTGCTTATAATATACATTCAAAACAACAAACACAACAATATACAACAGAGAGATTATTTACAAGGAAAAAAATATCATCTCCCAAAATTAACTGTACATTTGGCTGTTTCCCTCCCAGCCAGGGCCAGGACAAAACCAAGTAATCTCATTCCAAGACAAAGACAGAAAGCATGTTGGAAAACAGACATAGGGGGATAGAAGAGACAGTATGTACGATTCTTACACTCTTTCTTTTTGGAATTCCGGGCGTGTTCCCAACCGATGAATAAGCTTGCGAGTACGCGTTGGTAACAAAGTTCGAATTCCAAAACGCAAGAATGTAAAAAAATCTTTTATTCGACCCCTGAATCGATTCCGATTTCGTCATCTTTAGTAAAAGACATTTTCAAAAGTATTTAAAATCTATTTTTAGTGAAATTTAACAATTGTGCGGCTATGTGGTCTAGTGGTATTACACTCGCTTTCGGATCGGAAGGTCCTGGGTTCGAGCCTCGCTCGGCGCATAGTTGAGTCCCTGGAAAAGGCTCTTTACTCACATTCTCTCACCGTACTCAGGTGTAAAATGAGTACCTGGCCGTTAACAGCGTTGTCTCTGTCCGAAAAATTGTGATATCGCCTAACAGGCGTCATGTCTCGTTCTACATGTTACGTGTTGCTGTTGGTCAGGGACCCCTTGTAAAGCGCTTTGAGCACATTTAGTGGATATTGCGCTATATAAAAGCTCAAGGTTTTTTTTTCTTTCTTTTTTTTTTGTGATAACCTGACGTCACAATTATAATTGTAATCTTGATATCATTACGCGTTACTATTTTGGGAGAGGGGTGGAATTAATTATATACTTGGAAAAAAGATAAGATTAACTTTCTGAAAATACACAATAGAATTCAAAATTTCCCCTATGGGATGAATAAAGATATCTTAAGATTATTTATTTTATCATCATCATCATCATCATCATCATCATCATCATCATCATCATCATCATCATCATCATCATCATCATCATCATCATTACCATCATTACCATCATCATCATCATCATCATCATCATCTTACTCCTCATCACATCATCATCATCATCATCATCATCATCATCATCATCACATCATCATCATCATCATCATCATTACCACAAGTCCTCCACAGTTTAATCCATTATCGTTGTAGTTGTACGGTGTCTTGAACCCTGACCTCCACATAGACGACCTTGACGGCGGCTCCATAAGATAACCTCTGCCCTCTGACCCAATGACGCAAAGGGTTACCAAGGCTACGGCGATTAAAGTTGATTGTTGGATTTTTTCCATCATGATGAGTTTTTGTAATAGAATTAAACGAATGAGAATACGTACGGAGTCTAAAAGTGTCCACCAATGAAAGCATTTAGCGCCATTTTGTTGTTGGCTGAGAATGTAAACATTACCATTCATTCGGTATCTAATGTCATCATAACGACACAACAAACACCACAACAATATTAAAATTCACAATAAAATGGTTCAGAACTGCTGCGTATATTTATGCCACAATAAAGCTGTCAAAGGCACATCATTGTCGTTTCACAGGTAAGAGAAATAAATCAATTCTAATTGTATTTTGGGCTACTGACGACTGCGACGGAGACTGATAATGTTCTAGGATCTAGATAGATTTAGATATAGAGTCTATATCTCATAAGTATTTGGGAGACCTTCCATAAGCTACTACATCCCAAGTATTCTTGTTCTAGTAGGGGGTTTGGGAGGGGGAAAACTTTTTTTTTTTTAAAGTTTCCCCCCTCCCAAACCCCCTAGTACTAGAGCAAGAATGGAAGGTCTCCCAAGTATTTTGATAAATAAATCTACATACTGATCTGAACTATTCCCCTGAGGTAAAAATGAAGTTAGAGAATGTGTGTAATCATGTATTATAATAACCTATAACTATAATGCGTTTTCGAATTGAGGAGGAGAGCTTGCGATTGCAATTAACTGCAAAGGCCAAAGTATAAGCACTCCACTCTAGGCGTGTAAGAGTAGTGTGGTTATTTTTCAAAACTTGAGATACATGAACCGAGATGAATATCAACAAGTATATAAGTATATTGACAGGAAGACCTAGATAAAGACAAATATATAAGTATAGTACTAGACGTCTAATTGCTTTTTTTTCCATGGAGTCTTTCCCTTGCCAATAGAAAATAATTCAACTGGATAGATTGTTTTTCACTATAGTACACCAATTGTCAAGATAGTCCTAGTTAGAATGCCTCACTTATTTTCAGCTTTCCATGGAAGAAGCCTGAGTTGTTGTCCAAGTGGATTACTAAAATCAGCAGGAAGAATGTAGATGGGTCAGAGTGGAGACCTACAAAAAATGATAGGGTCTGTAGTGTCCATTTTTTATTAGAAGATTATTATCTCGGTTTAGACCAAAAAAAATTGAGAGAGAATGCTGTCCCATCTGTATTTCCAAATTATCCCCAACATAAACAGTCTCCTGCCATTAAAAAGACAAGATCATCCCCTCGAAAACGAGCTGCTCCCAATTCTCCATTTGAAGATGCTACACCCAGTAAGACCCCTAAAGTTGATGAACATAATTATGCCTATTCTTCAGTTGAAAGCCACTTAGAAGAGACCCAAAATAAGTTGCTTGTTTGCCAAGAAAAGATGCTTCATCAAAAACAACAACTCAGTAGCATGAGGAAAAGTTGGCCCGTCGAGATGTAAAAATTTCATCCCTTTTGGAAGATTTGAAGAAGAAAAAGTTGTTGAAAGAAGAAAATGTTGACATCCTAAAAGAAAATTTTGCTGCGGAAACCCTCACTTTAATTGAAAATGAATTAAAAGCTGCCCATATGTCCAAAAATAATATGCGTTTTTCTGATGAATTAAAATCCTTTGCTGTTTCCTTGCACTTCTATAGTGCTCAGGCTTATAATTATGTGAGAAAGTATTTGCATTTGCCTCATGCGGATACCATTCGTAGGTGGTCTGCATCCCACAATGTCTCCCCAGGATTTATTACAGATGTTTTTAATACCTTGCAAGCTCAACTTAAAAAGGATGATTTGATGAAGGATGTTTGTCTTATGTTTGATTCGATGTCTATTCGGAAGCAAGTTGTGTTTGACCCTGCATCCCAGACCTATGCTGGCTATGTGAACCATGGTCATCTTCAAGTTGCATCACCAGACACATTAGCTTCAGAAAGTCTTACTCTTCTCATCGTTGGACAAAAGCGATATTTTAAGCACCCTATTGGCTATTTTCTTGTTGATAAGATTAGTGCAGCCCAGCAAGCACGGATTATTAATGATGGGATAGTTTGGCTGTCTGAGGCAGGCTTCTCTGTTCAAGGGGTTGTGTGTGATGGAGCTTATGTTAACCAAGCGACTGCAACTGCTATTGGATGCACTATAAGTTCAGATGTCATTGATCCTGAGTTTCCTCACCCCTTGGATTCATCTAAAACCATTCCTTTTATTTTTGATGCCTGTCATTTGTTAAAAAATGTTAGAAATGCATTGGGTGACCTGAAATGTTTGCGCCGTGGAGAGGAGAGAATTGATTGGTCTTATATTGTTGCACTTCACAAGCTGCAGCTGGAAAGTAATTGAAACCTTGCCAACAAGCTAAAAGGAAGACATATTGATTATGTGAAAAATAAAATGAAAGTTTCTCTTGCTGCCCAAACTTTAAGCTCTTCTGTTGCTTCTGCCATTATGTTTCTTCGGGATGACTTGAAGTTGCCTGAATTTGCTGGAAGTGAAGCGACTTGTAAATTTATTCGTATATTTGATAAATTGTTTGATTTATGCAACAGCAGTAGTTTCTGTACAAAAGGATTTAAAAGCCCTATTACAAAGGAAAATCTTGAGGAAAAATTAGAGTTTATTCATTTTGCCAGAAATTATATATCATCTTTATGTGACAATACTAACAAGCCAATACTACAATCAAAGAGGAAAACTGGATTTATTGGATTTTTGGCAACACTGACATCCATAGAATTGATATCTCGGCGACTTTTGGCCAATAACTACAAATACATACTTACTTACAGACTCTCTCAAGATCATTTGGAGACATTGTTTTCAAGGATACGAAGAAGAGGTGGCTGGAATAATAACCCGAATGTCCTTCAATTTAAATATGCCCTCAGGTCTCTTTTGATGAAGAATGGTGTGCTGAGTTCCAAAAATGCTAATTGCTTACCTGCCCCCGAAAATAAGCTTTTCCAAGAAAATTCATCTTTTACTGTTGACAATTCGACAAACTCTTTTCAACCTGAATTGGACAGAAAAACTATGATCTTTACGAAAACCCTTTGCCAGCCCTCAGAGTACCATTCAGATGTTTTGTATTATATGTCTGGATTTATCGCAAGGAAATTACGAGACAAAATCAAATGTTCTGTTTGTTCAGAATTTTTAGCCTCATTAGACAATCCTGATTCAAGCAAACCATCATCATCTAGTTTTACCGAAAGAAAAGACAGGGGGGGATTATTATATCCATCTGAAGATTTTTATAAAGTTATTACAGCAGCTGACCTTTGTTTGAGAGAAATTCTAACTACACACAAGGAGGGACCTTTGAGAGCAGTCAATAGCACAACAATAAGTAAAGTGATAATAAAAGTAACAGAAAGATTAGGGCCATCAATTTTTACAGATTTAGATAAGCATGCCATGGAAAGTCATTTTGAAAGTGAGGACAATCATGTAACACAGATTATTAAAGAAGCTTGTTCCATATTTTGTAGAACAATGTTGTATCACCACGTTAAACTATTTACAGACAGACACATATTCAACAACACATGCTCAGTTCGTCAAAAGCATACTAAGACAATACTCTTTAAACACCTGTAAAGACTTGACCAGAAAACATCACCAACAACTTGTTATCTAAAGGTTAGTCCCAGAGTTAGACATTGGTGTTGTTTTGTTCCAAGTTGACAGTTTTTTTTTTGTTTTTGTTTTTTAAATTGATTATTTTACTTCTGCTTTTGTTCTTTTGACCTAATCCAGGATTACAATATCTTCAACCAGTCAACCCTATCAACATAAAAATGTGCATGTTCTTAGTAAAGTAAACTATGTTTTAGTCGACTAAAAAATATTTAAATGCTACCGTCAAATTTTTGCCTGGAGAGGGTTAAAATTATTTGTGTTGATTTTTTGTTTGTTTTTATCATGCTTGGTGACTGAATTTAAATATGTCACATATATAGCCTACTTTTTTGCTATCAGAATCATCTCGATCTGATGTTATTCTTAGTCTTTTGTTTTTAATACGATCTCATTGTAATTTCCACTACACTAATATTAATACGGAAAAAAATATAATCCTACTTAATATCCAAAGAGATAACTCCTTGGCCTCCTAATTCTGATAAAATTAGACTACAGCCACGTCTCACACACACACACACACACACACACACACACACACACACAGCGGCTCGCCTGTGCTCAAGGATTCTAAATAAAGATTTTTCTCTCAATAACTTTAGTAGTAGTAGTAGTAGTAGTAGTAGTAGTAGTAGTAGTAGTAGTAGTAGTAGCAGCAGCAGCAGCAGCAGTAAAATGTGGAATTTCCCCCTCTAAAATAGCTTTTAATGCCGGTAAACGATAATTCTAACTGTAATGCTAAACCACTGAACTATCGAGTCCAACTCTACTCATGTGAATTACGTGTATGTGAAAAAAAAAAAAAGAGGGGGGGGGGGCAGTTTCGTCGCGCTGATGGAGTGAATGTGATCGTCATCACTACACACATAGACAACAGAAACAATTAAAAAACATGACTATGACACACAACCACTCACACATGAGGCTATACTATTTATCCTTTTCTCTATATAGAACAGGGCAAGACAAACAATAGTTTGACTCTCTCTCTATCCTTCGCATTGATGTTTGTCGTTTGATGAGTTCACCTCTCGGTCGACCTGTCAATATTCCTTTTTGCCGGACGTAATCATTAATAGAATGTTGTGTGGTTTTGACCGTGAAGAAAACCTTAAGAAGTCACATTTATATCATTTTAGAGAGATCGTTTTGAATAATTTTGAGTTAAACGAGCGAGCAGCAACTGGTTTTCATGAACGGCCGATCAGCGCTTGTTTACTATAGTAACGCGATTCCCAGCCAACAGCAAAATGGCCGATATTTTTCTCATCGAGGCCGCTGGTTTGGTTAGCCAATCAGAGCACCGTACGGTTTCCATTGGGTAAATTCCTTGGTTTTTGCAAGATTTATGAGGTGGGTGATTTTGTTTGAAATAATCGCTGAAATAATATTATAAGATTGAAGTTGACGTGTCGATTCGTTTCATATAAATGAGTAAGTAAGTAAGTAAGTAAGTAAGTAAGTAAGTAAGTAAGTAAGTAAGTAAGTAAGTAAACGATAACAATAACACTATAACAAAGAAAGTATTGGACTGGAACCCGCAGGGCAGAAGATCAAGGGGGAGGCCACGAGGAACATGGAGAAGAATTAAAGAAGCTGATATACAGAGAAGTGGTAAGACCTGGAATGAGATAAAAAAAAAAGTTAGCTTGGGATAGAGAAGGATGGAAACTGTTTGTCTGTGGCCTATACCCAGACCCAGGGTGAAAAAGGCAATGATGATGATGATGATAGAGAAGGATGGAAACTGTTTGTCTGTGGCCTATACCCAGACCAGGGTGAAAAAGGCAATGATGATGATGATGATAGAGAAGGATGGAAACTGTTTGTTTGTGGCCTATACCTTGACCCAGGGTGAAAAAGGCAATGATGATGATGAAGTAAGTAAATAGTTATGTAAGTAAGTAAGTAAGTAGGTAAGTAGGTAAGTAAGTAAGTAAGCAAACAAGTTAGTAAGTTAGTAAGTAAGTAAAAGAATGAAAATCAATAAACAAACAAATAATGAAGTTCATAAATAACTTTATAAATAAATAAATATATAAATAAATAAAGGCATACATACATAATTGTATAAATATATATATATATATATATATATATATATATATATATATATATATATATATATTATATATATATATATATATATATACTCTTATATTGCATGGTTTTTAACAACATCCATATGATTTTTTGACGTGATCTGACAACCATGGGTGGTTTCTGACAACATTGCTAAGTTGTCAAAAACCATGTAGGTTTTTTTCGTCTGAAAACGATTTGCCTTTGGTTGACAGATAAAAATAAGTTAAGTTGTTAAAAACGTTTGACTACAAGTTGAGTAGCGCCCCTTGGGTGCAAAGAAAATCTGAATGAATTTGGGTTTGAATCAGGTAGAGCTATGGCAATCTCTTGACACTGGAGATAGTTTTCTACTGGAATTTGACCTACTTCCGCTTCCGTTCGTTTTGTTTATTTTTTTTGGGGCGGACCGAAGATACAACTTGGGCGGACTGTGGTTTGTGCATTCAACATTCAATCTGATGAAGTAAAACTTACTGAATTAGGTGAGTATTTTTGTTTCAACTTGTTGTCCTATCTATCTAGATGCATGTTGTTGCTTTTTAAAAATTGTTTCTTGTATTGCCTGGGCGTGATCATTGAATGCAACTTTGGGCGACTGTTTTTAGAGTTTAGACTCAAACTGCCTAAAAGTTGAAGTACAAGTACAACTACAAACGTCATTGTCAGAGTAATGAAATAGAGCAGTCATAGCGACATTTTTAATTCTTGAACGAAGTTGGGCTCTATTTATATTAAGTTGCCTTCTGATTTCCTAGATAATAAGAAAGCTGAGATAGTAGAGTCAAAGTCTCTGCACTGCCTGCTGCCGTTGCTGTGATTTTCAAACATGAACACAAATCACACAGATTATATTTGGAAATACTCTGTATTGGATTTCATTTCATTACAGTTACAGCACTAGGCTAAAAGAGTAAAAACTTACTTTATGGCTTAAACTTTAGTGAACACATTCAGACTTATTAGGCTTAGGGCTTAAAATTAAAAAGTAAGTAAGGGCACGAGGACAAGACGTCTAAGTCTAAAGTTTGATAACATTTTCAAACTCTATGAACTGTTTTTATTTTTTTATTATTATGGTAGTGGTAGAGACTAGGGAGTCCAAGATTTTAGCTTCCCAGCGTAAAACCGTATATTTTTGTTTATGGAACTGTTTCTATATGTTGAAGAGGCAAGTTTTTTAAATTCTATTTATTTATAACTTGTTTTTTGTTTTGGTTTAGTTGCTGTACTTGCTAGGTTGCTTTATTTAAAAAAGGGCTTTTTAATAATATTACCCCAGCCCCCCCCCCCCCCCCCCCCCCCAGAACAGAGAAGTAAACGAATTTTTGAAACCAAGAGAATATTAAAGAACAACATTTTTAAAAATGGAAACTTTAAAAAAAACATTAAAGAAGAAAAGAAAAATAACGTTTGTGTTGGACGGTGATAACTTTCACTTTCAATCTCTCTTCTGTCTTTCCTCTCTATTTTTTAATTTTTTTTTATTTTTTTTTTGGTGGGTGGAGGGAGATTGACATGTTATTATTATACAGACTAAAAAATAATTAAACAGTAGATAAAGAACAAATACAAAATAACTTCACTCCACAACATAAGAAACAGTTCTAGTTATATATATATGAAAAAATATGACTTAACTTTGGAAGACCAAAATCATAGTCTCCCTAACAAAAATTTTAAAATATTAGTTAGAAAAATAAGAAAAGAAAATTAATTTTTGTGCTGGACGGCCAATAACCTACAATCTCTCTTCTGACTTATAAAAAAAGGGGGAGGGGGGGGGGGGGGGCATGATAATAATATTATCACTATGCCTTAAGAAATAATAAATAAATCAATCAAGAACAGCAGCAAAAACAACCAATAATAATTAAATAGAAGAAAGTAAAACAAAACAACAAAATCTCCTCTCAACAAAAAGAGACAGAAGATTTTGGTCTCCCTAGACACGTCCTTTTATTATACTATACCCAGTGTGGTATCTAGATATGAAAATGAAAAAGAGGGAGAGAAGCAGGTTTTGTGATCCGCCAATTACATCCATTCTGCAGCTGCCGATAGGCTAACTGAGGTCTGTCAGTGAGGAAAAAGCTATTTGTAAAATTGGGGCGGTTTACTTGCGCAATTAGGAAAGCATTCCGCACCATTCTCAGTTTTTATGAAATTTGGCATACAAATAATCTACAATTGTGGCTAATAGAAAATCCATCTCAACATATAAACTAAAGAACTACAGGTTTAAATTTACAAATTTTTACTTCACCATAACTCCATAACTGGTACGTTACGTTAATTCTATTCTTAATCATTATTTCAGATATGGCAGGAGGATGCTGCAAGCATCCCTTGACAAGCAAAATCTACAACAAGCGGAGCAAGCATCCCTTGACAAACAAAAGTTACATCAAGCGGAATCTCAAACTCAATGTAAGAATAAAAGAGTAGTCATAGAGTTATCAGTTATCAGACTTCTTCATTAGTAGCTTTCGTAAAGGAATCAAGAGTGTTCACGTAAAACACAGTTAAATGTTTGCAAAAATAATCAACTGAAGTGGCATACTGTGTTGTGTATGGTCATTCCATAGAGATTGTGACTTGGGTCAAATATGAAAGTTTAAGATACTTAGTTTAGGTACCTACCAACTACTGTAGTTCACATAAGAGACTGTTTGACACATTAGTTTTGTGTTGTCACATTGAGAAATGCGGTGTAACACCACTCGCCATCCCCACTCAGTCACATTTTAATTTTACTGATACTTAGCCAACTAACTAGTCATTTCACTGTTCCTGTAATGCATAGAGCATGAGGCGGGCAGTTGAAACAGTACAAATATTTCCATTTGAGTTTTGGTGCGCTCCGAGGATTCGATCCACTGACCTACCACTCCCGAGTCTTCCAACTGAGTGAAAGTTTAAGCTGTTATGCAATATTGATCATTTACTTCTTCCACGTGGGACATAGAAATTAAATATAGTTGACTTTTATGTATGATGTAAGCCAACCCTGTGATGGAACAACACTTGGATTTTGATATTAATCATTTACTACGTAAAACAATTTTTCAATAAAATTCATTTATAACATTGAGATACAATATTATTTTATTCATTCCCCCTTAGATAAAGGTGCAGTGAATGACAAAGTAGAAGAATGGCTGGACACTTTCCCATCCATAGTAGAATGTTCAAAGGTATGTTTATTCCAACAAAATACAATGCCTCATTTTGTTTTTATTAAAAAATAAGTAAAATAATGTCAATCACTTACTTTATATTATGTTGGGTATGCTTCTTCAACTGATTTTATAGTGTAATAGCTTTAAAAATCCTAATAAATATTGGAATGTAACATCTAATGATCAAATACAAAGTCATGGCTTATTTTGATATTTTGATTAACATCAATTGAGACAATGAACTTCTGGGTTTACATGACACTAAATTTGTGCATTTTGCAAATCTTGTGGTATTTTATTGAAAATAGTTTTTTCCTTTCAAGTATGCGCCATGACCTTTTAAAAATGCTGATTTAAAAATTTGCTTTACATCTTCTCTCACTAGGACATTAAATTAGTATCCCCATGCTCACTGTTTAAATTTAAACATCTTTATATTCCTAATATTTTAAAGGTTTCCGGCAGTATTGGTGTACCACCATCTGAGACCATATCTGAGCACCTTGACTTCCCAGCACTTCACTGTGATCTTGTGCAAGATGAGGATTATTACCCACCTGGTAAGGAATCATCACCACAATCATGTTTTAATGCTTTCAAGTCATGATTTTATTTTACACAACATATGTTCAAGTCAATTTTTTTTAAAAAGGACTTACAATATGATACTGCGGTATAAGTATAAAAGATGCATGCTAACAAAAACTTTAATCATTATTGGTAGTATTGATCATGCTGTTATGATCTTTTATGAATTTGATACAATTGATTAAAAAGTACTGCATTCAAAATAAAGAGAAACTTAAATGTGAAGTTGTTTTTTTTTTTATTTGGTCGAGAGTATTAATGTTAGATCATAATATATTTCAAATTATTAATCTTTGAGTTTACTCAACTTCTACTTCATTTTAAATGTAATCTAATTTTCACCACAAGGCTCACTTTCAAAATTGAATTATCATATTTTAGATGACTCTGATTCTGATGAAGATGAAAGTATGGTAGACTCCAGTTCTGAGGTGATTGATAACCAAGGTGAAACAGAAAATACTTATGGTAAGGTTAATTCCTTGTGTTTACCCGTTTTTCTGTATTTGAAAGAGATCGATATGAAAGCTGTGTGTTTGATTATTATTCCTATTAAAAGTAACGGTAGCATTTAGATATATAGTGATTTTCACCAAGGCCTCAAAGCGATTTACAACATATCTTTGTCTTGACATGTCACTGCAAAACAATAATGACACTTGGGGACAATGCCTGCATGGCGATTGGCGCATCTTACAATTTTTCAGGACACCACAAAACAACACCTGCCACTTTAACATGAACTCATGAAATGAACACGGAACTTCTAGCTTAACGTTCATCTCTGATAGGATGAGGAAATGCGTGTGAAATGTATTTCCAAGGACATAAACGCCGGTCTAACAATTTTCGTATCGTGCTTGGATGCGACCCACGCGTGTCACCGGCCTGGACCCATTTGTAAGATAGTTATGATGTTGACATCAGTGTTAGCGAATGAATAGCAGAAAAGTGACGATACCAAGTGTTATATATGTTGACCATAGTTCTTATTGAAATCAAAGACTTCTTAGATATGGTAATCTAATAATATAAGCGGAAGTAAAGGAAGTAGGATAATACGCTCAATGACTGACAGATTTATAGAAGAAGCAGACCCAGACGAGCTTTTCTTTTGTTTTAATTAATTAATGGTAACTAATTATGGTTTCAAAACATTCCGAAATCAATCCGAATTTAGTTTTATTTATCTACCAAATTTCAATTGCTGTACTAATAAAATCTGCAGCTTTGTGCAAAAATTAGGGCTATTTTTCAAAAACTAGTAATGATGCATTGCATTTGTCATAAATGTACGATTTTAGATATTAAGCCTATTTATAGTGTTATCACCCAGTCTATCTATTCCTATTATCATTTTTATTTCAGTATCCCAAGCAAAGTCCAGAGGCAATAAGGATGGCTATTTCTTAGACAAGAGACAGTACTGCTTTTTTTGTTAGAATAGTCAGCTAAACCTGGCAAGGCACAAATCAAAAATACACTTTCAAGAGAAGGAGGTTGCCGCTATGTTGTCTTATAAGGAATTGGGTGAAATGAGAAAATATCAATTGACACTAACGAAACTCAGGTGTGCAGGAAACTTTAAACATAACATCTCCTATCAGAGATGAACGTTAAGCTAGAAGTTCCGTGTTCATTTCATGAGTTCATGTTAAAGTGGCAGGTGTTGTTTTGTGGTGTCCTGAAAAATTGTAAGATGCGCCAATCGCCATGCAGGCATTGTCCATTGAAGATCATAAAATTAATATTTTTGTCATCTTGGAAACATGGCTTAATCATTCATATGATGATCCAATTATGAAAGCAATTACACCCGAAGGCTTTTGTATTAAATCATTTCCACGCATTGGGAGGAAAGGAGGTGGTATTGCAATTATTTACAACTTGTCACTCTTTGACAAGATATCATTTCACCATGATAATTTTAGAAGTTTTGAATACGCTGGATTTGCCATTCATGAAAATAATTTTAAAAAGTCGTTTCACTGTGTCTACCGCCCACCACCAAGCCAACAAAACAAAATATCAACAATTGATTTTTTATCTGAGTTCGGAGAATTTATGTCTATGCAATCCATTAACAAAAAGCATAATATTTTTATGGGTGATTTTAACATTGATTATTTCGGAAACAAAAATGAATCGAAAGTATTTCGGGAGATTATTGACACAAACAACTATATTCAACTTGTAAGCGGTCCTACAAACAACCATGGCCACACAATAGATCATGTCATTACAGACATTGAACATTCTCTCTCTTCACCTGTCTCAAATATTGATAAATTAATCTCTGACCATCATTTAATTGTGTTTTGCGTTTTATTTCCAATGAAGCACGAAGTAAAAAAGATGATAACATCTCGTAATTTGAAGAATATAAACATGAACATTTTTAAACAAGACCTTGACCATAACGTTAAAAATAAACATGATGCGAATGGTCTCCACGAGTCAATTGTTGGTACGGTGGACAAGCATGCTCCCTTAACAACTAGAGCAGTAAAAGTGAGACGTCAAGCACCCTGGTATAATACCGAAATAAAATTGAATGGATTAGCCAGGAGGCGGGCAGAAAGAAAATGGCTCAAGTCCAGAGATGCTGTCGATAAGAAGCGATACATCGCGGCTAGAAATGATGCAAAAGCTGTCAATTTCAGGGCCAAAAAGAAATTCTATGAAGAAAGCCTCAAAAACGTGGGACGTTCGAGACAATTCTTTGCCTTGACCAAGGAACTGCTGGGACAACAGACGCAGCCAGCTCTCCCATCTTTAATCGATCGTGCATATCTACCAACTCGCTTTGGTCAATATTTTAAAGAAAAAACGGATACCATCAGGAAGGAACTCTCGTCTGAATCGATCCCTACAACATTTGACAAGTTTCATGGTGATTCGTTAACACATTTTTCAACGATTACTGAAGCTGACTTACGTGATTGCATTATGTCGTCTCCAACTAAAAGTTGTGATTTAGACCCCTTAAATACTGCCATTTTAAAAAAATGCATTGATGTAATTTTAACACCATTTACATGTATTGTTAATAATTCGTTGCAGTCAGGTGCTGTACCAGACATTTACAAAGTTGCTCATGTCAAACCCCTTTTGAAAAAACCTGATCTCGATAAAGAGAACTTAAAAAACTATCGCCCTGTCTCTAATCTTCCTTTTCTCTCTAAGATCTTAGAAAAGCTTGTTTTGAAACAATTACTGTCTCATCTTAAAAATAATTGTCTTGAAGAAAAATTTCAGTCTGCTTATAGGCAACATCATTCGACGGAAACCGCACTTGTTAGGGTTGTTAATGATCTCCTCTCTGTTATAGACAATGGTTCATGTTCTTTTCTGAATTTGCTTGACCTATCGTCTGCTTTTGATACTATTGATCACAATCTTCTTCTCAAACGTCTTGAAATTACTTATGGCGTGTCTGGTGCAGCGCTTGATTGGTTTAGGTCATATTTGTTTAATCGTAAACAGATTATTACGGTGGATGAATATAGATCGGAGGAAATCTTTCTTGATTGTGGGGTTCCCCAGGGTTCAGTACTTGGACCCGTTCTTTTTGTTTTGTACGTTGGCCCTCTGTCTAAAATCATCAGAAGTTTTGGTCTGTCTTACCATCAATACGCTGATGATACGCAATTGTACTGCGTTTCCAATATGAGAAATTTACAAGAAGTATCAGCCAATAGTAAAAATTGTATCCAAAGTGTTAAGAAATGGATGAATGAGAACAGACTGAAACTGAATGATGATAAGACGGAGGTGCTGTATGTGGGGAACAGGAAGTGAAAAAGTGAAACAGATTTGAAGTTGGGGATGCCTCTATTCAAATTGTTGACAAAGTGAAAAACCTTGGCACATTCTTAGACTCTGGACTGTCGATGGAGCATCAGGTTAATAATTTGGTTAGATCTCTCTTTTTCCAACTAAAAAAGATTGCTTCCATTAGACGGTTCATATCTGAGGATGTGACCAAGCACCTGGTTGTGTCCCTCGTACTATCGAAATTGGATTATTGTAATGCTCTGTTGTTTGGCGTTTCGCAATACAATCTGAAACGTCTTCAGATTGTCCAAAACAGCGCTGCCAGACTAGTATTTATGAAGCGTAGGTGCGACTCTGCCGGACCTCTACTTCATGACCTGCATTGGCTGCCTGTTGAGAAAAGAATTAAATTCAAAGCTTGTGTTTTAGTGTATCGTTGTCTTGAAGGTACTGCCCCTTCCTACCTTTCAGAACTAATTGAAAGATATTCAAAACCCCGCCCCTTACGTTCGACCAGTGATTCCACAAAACTAGTTGTCCCTCGAATTCGGAAAAATGCTGGAATGAGATCCTTTTCTCATTTCGGACCCTCTATTTGGAACGCCTTACCGCAGAGCATTCGTGAAAAAGAATCTTTGTCTATTTTTAAACGTTCGCTTAAAACATATTTGTTTCGATTTTAGTAGATGGTATGAGAAGCAAGATAGGTTTGGTTTGTGTTGTGTGTTGTGTTGTGTGTGTGTGTGTGTGTGTGTGCTTGTGTGTGTGAATGAGTATGTTTCAGCCAAAGTAATTTGTAATTTAAGCGCTTAGAGTCTGGTGTCTCGGAGTTATAGCGCTATATAAGTTTTCAGCATTATTATTATTATTATTATTATAATATTAAAATTTTAAATGCTGGTGGAACCAATATTGTGGTTGTGAAAAGGCCAAGTAAAAAAAGAAGAGCTGACAAATTCTTTACATGCCCCCACTGTTATGGCTTTTATTACAAGGCAGAAATGTAGAGGCGTGCAAAGAAATGTCCTCTTAAGGATGGAATTACTGAAGAAGAAAAGGATAAATCTGTATATTTTACTCTTTTTGTTGTCAAATTATAGTTTCAACTGGGACAGATTAGACAAAAAATAATTTTTAAGTCTCATCCACCAATATGTTTGTATTATTATATTATCTTAATATTCTTGCTCCTTTTATACTATATTTTGTATTTTAGTTACAAAAGCTTTAAGCAGCTGATGATTCAGGTATCGATTTAAAATCAGCACCAACAAACTAAATGCAAAGCGAAGTGAGCACTTTGCCCTGAAGATATATCCATCAAGCTCTCAAATAAGAAAAAGGAATTTTCCTTTTGCCTCAAAATCAGTTGCAAAGATTAAATCAAAGCAGCAATATTGCATAATAATGGCCAATTCTGAAATCCATACTTTGTGAAAAATATCTCGAATTTTGTGGTGGGTCATGTAATTTGGTTTAATTAGTTTGTGAGCTATGTAAATGTACATGTGTATGTTTTAGTGGTGTTAATTTTAATTGTTAGCCTGGCAGCTGATATCAATATCAACTGTGTGTGTTTTTTTTTTTAAACTCAGAAGATTTGGTACAGCTGATCGAATTTGTGTTTGGGTATTTGCAGAGAATTATGCATGTGTTTATTATTGGGACATTAGGTTATAAGGACTTGGTGAAATTCATGTCTTTTGGTCTTTTCATTGGGCAGTTCTTAGTCATGAAAGATGCACGTTTTTATTTAATCTCTATTCAGACACAAATTATCGACGTTAATATTCATATTTTTTAATTTGTTCTAGTTCTTATTCTGGGCATTGTTATCTCACCATTCAGTTACATGGAGGCTTTGATTTTACTCAAAGTGATGTATGGGTTGTCTCCTAGCTGCTACTTACTGATATATAATATAAATTGTAATTGGTCGTTTTTCAGTTAAATATTGTAATCTTAATATCATTGACAAGGATCAGTCTTTGGTTAAATATGAATGTATTTTTATATGAATGTATAGTGTGGGTATATGTTACGCTCAGGTATTTTATCTACCTGGGTGGGGTTCCTGACCTCCCATAGTGGACAGGGAGGTACTTACTGTCTTCTATCCCCCTATATCTATTTTCCAACTAGCTTTCTGTCTTTGTCTTGGAATGAGATAACTTGGTTTTGTCCTGTCCCTGACCGGATACCCTTGGTGAGAGGGAAACAGTCAAATGTATAGTCAGTTTTGGGAGATGATATTTTTTTCCTTGTAAATCATCTCTCTGTTATGTAATGTTTTAAGTTTTGTTTAGATCTTATATATGACTTGTAATCATTTGAGTGTATTCCCTTTAGTGGGGACCTGTGCTTGTGACTGGATAAGACTTTGAGGTGATCTCAAACTAAGTACTTTGATAGTGTGCTCTTGGAATCTGCATCTGTTCCCTATTTGAATCAATTCCGCTTTGTCTTAACTTTTCTTGGGTGCTTTAATTGTCATTTTTGAACCTTTTACTATCCTATTTTCTTCCTTTTTACTGAATGTGTTGCAAGTGCCGTAAAACCCTTGAAAACAAAAATAAAACATTTTATCTTCGGTCGACTCTGGGGCATTCTTCCTATTTTAAATTTCTGGAAGTTGATAAGCCTTAATTATATTTGGTGGTTTTTTATGTGCTTTTGTTTTTGGTTTCATTTCATTTTTGCTAAAGCAATATTTTATCTTGTATTGTTTTTATTTTTATTTTATTTCTTCAATATTTAAAAGAAAATAAAATTATTTGTGAACATTACACCATGCTCTGCTTACTTCCTTATACTACTATCTCCATTTACCATTGTGATTAAGCTTGGTAATTAAAACGTCTCTCTCCAGAAGTTTCGAGTATTATCAAACATGAAAAAGAAATATATATTAATGCATAGAATCTTCTGTAATTTAATGTAAAAGTGAGTTTCAACCAGTACTGAGTCCACCAATTAACATAATGAAAAGCATGGAGATAGAGCCTTGTTGATTCTCTGCCAATGAATAGTTGTTGGCTTTTCTTGAAGTTAAGGGATGTGCATTCGAGCACTATAAGCTTAGAGGAAAAGAGAGCTCCTTAAAATCTGTGTGGCCCATAAAGCTGGATCTTAACTCACTCAACCTTAGAGATTGTTGTTACTTTTCAAATTTGATTTTAAAAATGTATTAAAAATGAGCATGTACTTAGATAAATTTATTCAACTATCAATAACATGCAAAAACGAAAAACATTAGCTTTGATAATACACCTATAATTTGTCTCATAAATATGTATTAAATAGGCATGGGGTAAAAGTAACCCGGGTTAACTACAGAGTCGGAGTTAGGGTTGAGTGAGTTAAGTCATCAGTACCTTTAAAATGAAGCAGACGATTCTTATTCATTAAAAATTTGGACCGGGAGCTACAATATCACATCTTACTTTTCCAACATGCTGTTATACATTTGCTTTTTATCATCCTTGCTCAATGGAAAAACTGGAACCTTGTGGCAATGAACCCGAGACCTTCCGATTAGGATTTGAAGGTGCTAAGCATGTCCCTTTTAACCGACCTGTGGTGAGGGATTTGTCAATCCTCTCTATGAGTAACTTTCTGT
>NC_088374.1:17676292-17681292 GCF_034508935.2 Berghia stephanieae | reverse complement strand
AATGTTTTTAGTTTTTACATGTTAATGGTAGTTGAAAAATACTATCTATGTACATGCTCGTTTTTAATACATTTATTCCAATTTTGAAAAGTAACAAAAATCTCTGGGATCGAGTGAGTTTACTCTCTCCTTACTAGCCATTTTCAGGATTTTTCCCAAAACTTCACACCCAACTAACACATAAATAGATTTTTATCACTCAAACACAATAGCAGTAAAATTCTTGCCATACATAATTTCTGAAGCAGAACGTGGTCTACAACACACAGTTCATTTTCTTTAAATTTTATGATGTACAAAAGAAATTTGAATAAGAAAAATGTTGGTTGTATCGGAACGAATGTGACGATTTTTGTATGGTTGGTAAGGACAGGGTTTAACTAACAAACACACACACAAACAAACAAACAAACAAACAAACAAACAAACAAATGAAATAAATAAATATACAAACAAATTTAGAAAGAAAAAAAAACTAATCAAAAAAACGCAATCGTTGACAAGAAAACTGCTCATTTTTAATTCATCAAACATTCAAAAACGATAAACAATAATGAAGATTCATAAGTAATTATACATACAGCCAACAGTGACACAACAAGAGTCATAACAACATTAAATTCCTTTCAACAATTGTGATATTATAATTTATATCTATCCAATTTTAATATACGCCCATTGCTTCCAACATAAAGAATACTAATAATAGCAAGAAATGAGAAGAGTTGAGAAATGTCAGAAGACAATAGAGAATAACAATTTGCGGGAGTAAGACTCGAACCTGGGACCTCATTATTACGACAAGACCCCCCCCCCTACCTATCCCCGGCCCCTGGCTTTAAGAGAAACGCAAAGCCACCTAGCAGTGAGCGAGTGGTTGTTCCTCTCATAGCCAAGCGGGACCTCATTATTACGACAGGCACCCTCCACCTGGCTTTAAGAGAAACGCAAAACACCCAGAAGTGATTGAGTGGTTGTTCCTCTCATCGCCAAGCTTGACCTCATTATTACGACAGGCACCCTTGTATTGAATATTTCCAGAAATCGCTCTTCTGCGCTGCGAATCGGCTTCGGTCGAGGAGCTGCCTAACGGCAAGTGCATTACATCGGTGGGATCTTACTACCTGTCCAATATGTACCCGCTGTGGGCAAGAACCGGAGACGGCAGAGCATCTAGTTGAACGGTGTGTTGTGACGATGCTACCCGGCGGGTTCGCGACGGTGCACGAATGCGGACCAGACTTTGCTGATTGGGTCAATCGTCATCACATAATAGTGTGAGAACCATAAGAGGCTGCTGCTGCCGTAATAAAAAAAATCCGCAAAATTTAAAAAATTAAAATTTAACCAGAAAACTCGTCCTTCAATTAATATAAATCGATTAACATGACTCTCATCGTGGAAAAAAAACCTCTCAAACTTTGAATTTTCAGGAAGTCCCAGGTTTGAGAGTCTTTGACAAGATGAAAATCACTTTAATCAATCTCTATCAGAAGGACGAGTTTTCTGGCCAACTTTCTTTTACATGTATTTTTGTTAGTTTGTTCAGTTTTACTGTACTTTTCATTATCCCAAAATCCATTCCAATACGTCACTCAATAACATAGAATAATTTATTACATTAAATACAATGTTAACTTCCATTCAAGTAAATTTATTGTCTAGAATGTTCTTTGGGGTTTAAGCTTGAAACATCGCCTTCAGAATTCATAAATAAATGTGACCCATCCTCCCAAAAACGGTGTTAAGTCTGAGTAAATAAACCAAATTCTATTTACAAAATCTAGTTTTACCCGAAGAAGGCCAAAGGCCGAAACGTTGTTTACTTTGCGCTGTTGTATCTTTTATAAGAGTCATTTTGACTCCGTTTATCTTACTAACCATTCCAAGATCTTATTCCAGAAAGGACGGTAGAATTAGAATGTCGGGTGTACCAGGTACCAAAAAAAGGGTTACAGTCATCGTCATATCAGATTCATGACCAGAGATGCGAGATCTTCGTATCGGCAACTTTCTAAAATGTGACCCTCCGTCGCAAAATGGTATTATGTCGGGATGATTCAGACCCCAAAAAGTGAATTTAGAGATAAATTGATGAGAAATTGGACTTTAGAAGATTTTGCAAAGCAAGAAATAGTCTTTATACTCCACCATAACGTACAGAAATTATACCCAAGTTGGATATTTGTGGCTATGAATTCAATTTCCCTTACCGAGTGAATACCGACATAATACCGCTTTGATACGGTGGGTCACAAATGATATTTTTAATTCAGAAAAGTGAGTGGAGCAGGCATTTATGTTGATAACAACAAGAGATGAAGTGGGTAGAAGAAAAGTGCCAGAAGACAATAGAGAAGAAAAATTTAGCGGCGGTGATGGGGGTTCATTGAACCCCTATCACCGCCGCGAAATTTTTCTTCTCTATTGTCTTCCGGCACTTTCCTACTCACTTCATCTCTTGTTAAAATGGTATTTGCTGTCCCTTATAAAGCACACAATAAAACACCCAATTTTCACAATAAATAATAATTTTATCGCAAATTCTAAAAATAATTTCAGCATCTAAATCACACAAAAACTTAATACCGTTTAGAGGGGTTGGCAACAATACTGCTGCACTCGTAAATAAAAAATAATTATCCAACAATTATAATTAAAAATTTTAGTCAGAAGACTCGTCCTTCAATTAAAAAGAAACCGACCGATTAAAATAAACCCCTTCCCATCTTGTCAATGCAAAGACTCTCAAAACTGGGACTTCAAAAAATAATTCCAGGTTTGAAAATTGTTGAAAAGACAAGGTTCATCTAAATCGGTCGGTATTTGAAGGATGAGTTTTCTGGCCAAAATTCTGAATAAGAGTCTTTAAATTTTTATTTTTTTTTTCAAAGTGCGGCTGAATAACCAATGACTAAAATCAAATCAAGATAATAATGACGTCATCAAAAGTCCTGAGTTGCTGTAGAGTCCCGATGATGAAGGCGTACTCACAGGGTGATCACGTGATATGTAGAGGGTCATGTGACTTTCACGACACTATTGGGGAAAAAAAAGTAAAAGTGTGAGGTATATATGTATATGTATATATATATATATATATATATATATATATATATATATATATATATATATATATATATATATATAAATGAACATTTCAAGAGTAATTATGATTATTTAACTTCTACAACGTTGTTTCAAGCGTTAGCTCTCATCAGGAAGTGGAAGTGAAAGTAGATTGTTGTGTTTTTCGTATTTTTCTACATTCGTGTTTATGGAGGTTCGTAATTACATAAAGGGTGTTTGTTTCTATGTCTGCATGAGAATGTTAGTTCGTTTCTATATATATAAAGTATTTCAAGTATAATTATGATCAACTTGTACAATATTGTTTCGAGCATTCGATCTCATCAGGAAATGAAAGTGAAAGTGAAAGTAGACACAAGAATCTACTTTCACATTCACTTCCTGGAGAGATCGAATGCTCGAAAAAAATATTATAGCATTTGATCATAATTATATTTGAAATATTTTATAAGTAGCTCCTTTTATCAAAAAATTGAGTACTGACAATACATGCTTTTTTTTTTTTTCTTTTTTTTTATCATATTTTTATCCTCCGCGAGGACGAGAGACGCATGCGCACAACCAACATGACGTTCTCTCTCTAATAACTTTTCCGCCGGTGACGTCACAGACTGGGTGACGTCCAATCAAGGGACGCTACTCTTCTGCTAATCTCATTCTCTATAAATAGTCTCAACTTTAACTCTTTCCTCACCAGCCATTTTCAGGATTATCCCCAAAATTTCACACCCAACTAACACAAAAATAGATTTTTTATCACGCAGTTAAATTCCTGCCATACATAATTTCTTTAGCTAAACATACTCTACAACAACACACAGTTCATTTTCTTTAAATTTTATGATGTACAAAAGAAATTTGAATAAGAAAAATGTTGGTTGTATCGTAACGAATGTGACGATGTTCCTATAGTTGGTAAGGAGAGGGTTAACACACAAATGGACGCAGATAAAATCTAAACTTTCAAATCACTGATAAAATAAAGATAAAAAACAAAACGAAGATAAGAATTGAATTGTAAACTTCAATGTATTAGACGAAGAAAGATCGATTGTTTTCGTTTATTCACCGTATAAATCAACTAAGCCATTCACAAATACCTCATTCGTAGTTAGTGTTTCATTCGTATTGGTTTGTTGATAAAGGGAAAACCCGAAACGTCTTCGTCTAATATTTTGAAGCTTACAATTCATTACTTATCTTTTTTTTTTTTCCTTCGAGCTTCAAACAACGACTATGCGGTCTTGTGGTATGACACTCGCTTTCGGAACGGAAGGTCCTGGGTTTGAGCCTCTCTCGGCGCATAGTTAGTTGAGTCCTTGGAAAAGGCTCTTTACTCAATTTCTCTCACCGTACTCAGTGTTAAAATGAGTACCTGGTCGTTATTAGCATTGTCTCTATCCGAAAAATTGTTATATCGCCTAAATGGTGTCATATTTTGTCCTAGATGTTAAATTTTGTTGTTGGACAGGGACCACTTGTAAAGCGCTTTGAGCACGTTTAGTGGATATTGCGCTATATGAAAGCTCAATCAAAAAAAAAAAATTCAAGCAGAAATATCTGTGACCCTTCGTCTCAAAACGGTATTATGTCGGGATGAATTTGACCCTGAAAAGTGACTTTAGAGTTAAATTGATTGTAAATAACAATTTTTGAGCTTTTGCATTGTGAAAAATTGTCTTCATTCTGTACATAACAAATCGAAACAAACCCCAAGTTTCATGTTTTTGTCAATAAATTCAATGTTTTGCACCCGAGTCATGCCGACATAAAACCGTTTAGAGACGGTTGGTCACATTTTGATGACAACTCACTCATAAAGGGTGGCAACCCGCCGTTCATAAAGGGAAGTCCTCCTCCTCCTCCTCCTCCTCCTCCTCCGTTCATGCCCCCTAGCGGTGACCTCATGG
>NC_088374.1:17666292-17668792 GCF_034508935.2 Berghia stephanieae | reverse complement strand
ATGATTGATCAACTTGAATGGAAGTCACTCCGAACTCGGAGGAAACGCACGCCTGACCATAATGTATAAGATAACAAACAACCTGTGACGAGTTCAAACCCTGACTTCCAAACACCGACACGAACATCCAGGACTTCCCACGTGGACAGTTTCATCCCCCTGACTAACATCCACCAAAGACCTCAGAAAATTCTCATTTTACCCAAGAACCATCACAGATTGGAACAAATTACCACGGGAACTTACATCTGCACCCACTATAGATTTATTTTCAGAGCTTCTAGATCACTGCTGAATTTTTACCTTAATGTTATTGTTGATGTCAAAATATTCATGAGTGAAGGTGAACATTGAAGGAAGATTCAGATTCATATATCAGACTAAGATATATTCTGGTAATTTTAACTTTATATATATATATATATATATATATATATATATATATATATATATATATATATATATATATATATATTGTTCATGAGATCCATCCCGTTATACTACCAGAGCTGCCAACTTGAAGTTTTTAAAAATGTGTAGTTTCCAAGGGAAAAAAATAAGAAAGAAAAGTAACATTAAAGAGCGTAAATAATATACAATTTGCTCTCTGCATGGTCCAAAAATGCTTCAAAGTCCTGAATATAGGTTCTAAGAAGCTAAACTTTTTTCCATTTCAACAAGATTTATTGAGTAGCTGGAGTCCAAAATTCGTATTACTACAAATTTTTCGTAGTTGTAGGCAAGTCCGCATAATACAGTTCTGAGACCATCACACACAAAAATAATGTGCATGATTTAATTATATTATAGGCATGCAAAATTTGTGATTTATATGTGTGCTCCCTGGAGACAAAAACAACAACAACAACTGATATCTCATATAGGGATGAGAATAGCGGAAGAGTAGCGTCCCTTGATTGGAAGTCACGAGCGGAAAAGTTATTAGAGAGAGAACGTCATGTTGGTTGTGCGGCATGAGACACTTCACCGAAAGCGAGGACGAGAGAGACGCATGCGCAAAACCATTTTGACGTTCTCTCTGTAAGGTGACGTCCAATCAAGGGACGATACTCTTCCGCTAATCTCATTCCCTATAGGATGTCACTCCCTCTGTCTGGCCAGTGTCGTAGTAAAACAGAGAGGGTTGCAAGATAGATATGTGAGAGGCGACGTGCACTTTTTGCAGGTCCGATAACCAATTCCTTATACTCTCATTGTTGTAATGGAAATCTCAACCCAAAAAAAATGACGCAAAATCTTTCCATTATAATACAACAATGATAAACTAGGCCCAAAACCGGGTTCGATGTCAGACCTGCGTGTATGTACACGTTGGTATGTACATCAATTTGACCAAAATTGTAATTTACTGATATCCAATATATTTAAGTTACTCTGTCAGGTGTTATGTTGGAATAAACCAGAACAGAGTTGCCAAATTGGCCACATACTGCAATTTTTTTGGTCATTTTTATTTAGTGACTTAAAGACAAAAATATCTGTCTTCTTGTCTCATACAACAATACTCTTCAACCTTTCTAATTTTCCCTGGTAATTCTAAGCATCTGAACAAGTGAGTATAAAACGGTGCCAGAAAAAGGAAAGAAAGAAAAAAATACAATTAAAAAAAAAACATTCAAAGAATCACTCTTATTCGACTGGGGTCAAACGCAGCCATCGTTAACTTATAGCCTGACACTAGCCATCGTTAACTTATAGCCTGAACATAGCCATCGTTAACTTATAGCCTGACAATAGCCATCAGTAACTTATAGCCTGACACAAGCCATCGTTAACTTATAGCCTGACAATAGCCATCGTTAACTTATAGCCTGACACTAGCCATCGTTAACTTATAGCCTGACACTAGCCAAACGTTAACTTATAGCCTGACACTTGTCATCGTTAACTTAAAGCCTGACACTAGCCATCGTTAACTTAAAGCCTGACACTAGCCATCGTTAATTAAAGCCTGACACTATACATCGTTAACTTAAAGCCTGACACGAGCCATCGTTAACTTATATCCTGACACTAGCCATCGTTAACTTATAGCCTGACACTAGCCATCGTTAACTTAAAGCCTGACACTAGCCCATCGTTAACTTATAGCCTGACACTAGCCATCGTTAACTTATAGCCTGACAATAGCCATCGTTAACTTATAGCCTGACATAGCCATCGTTAACTTATAGTCTGACACAATGCATCGTTAACTTATAGCCTGCCACTAGCCATCGTTAACTTATAGCCTGACAATGGCCATCGTTAACTTATAGCCTGACACTAGAACCTCTAAGGCTTATAGTTGGACGTCGATTTTTGGTTTGTACAGGCGTCTAGTGATTTGTCTTTAGTTGAGCTCAAGGAACAAGTGATTCCATTGGTTGAACTATTTAATACAACTCACTATTTGTTTCTTTTGTGGCCAACGACTTGTCTTTTGAAGTAATTTTTTGGCTTCCCGGGTATAATTTAACGATGGTTACGGTTCATAGCC
>NC_088374.1:17660270-17666192 GCF_034508935.2 Berghia stephanieae | reverse complement strand
CGCGCTCCTCTCTCTCTTTCTCTCTCTCCGCTCCTCTCTCTCTCTCTCTCTCTCTCTCTCTTTCTTTCTTTCTTCTTCTCTCTCTCTCCCCTCCCTTCTCCCTCTCCCCTCCCTCTCTTTTCTGTCTCTCTCTCTCTCTCTCTCTCTCTCTCTCTCTTCTCTCTCTCTCTCTCTCTCTCTCTCTCTCCCTCCCTCTCACTTTACCTCCCATAATTGTACATGTTCCCTCGAGGTTTCTTCTTGGAAAACAAGAAATCCAGTGACAGCTTCCTGTCGCTGACGGACATAAATTGGGGCAGTCATTTTGAACTGTCATAACTTCGCGAAGTCCCAGGTTTGAGAATTGTTTTGCCAAGATGAGGTCTTATAAATCGATCGAGATTTGAAGGACGAGTTTTCTGGCCAAATTTTTAAAATATGGGTTTTTTCCAGAGTACCGCTGATATGACACACTTCTTCAGATCTTCCAATGTCAAAGAGTTCGTGGCTATGTGTATCGGTGGTACGAGACTCGCTTTCGGATCGGAAGGTCCTGGGTTCGAGCCTGGCTCTGAGTGCAGCATAGTTGAGTCCTTGGAAAATGCTCTTTACTCCCGTCCTACTTGTAAAGCGCTTTGAGCACATTTATTATATATTGCGGTATATAAAGCTCAATTATTATCATTTATTATTACTCACATTTTCACCGTTCTCGACATTTTACTGACGTACTCCAAAGTCCAGGTTTGGTCTTTTTTTTTTTGGACAAGATTTGGGTGAAGAAGGATTTTGAGCCCGAAACGTTTCCGTGTTTGGCATTTTGTGGTCTCGCTTTCGGATTGGAAGGGCATGGGTTCGAGCCTCGCTCAGCGCATAGTTGAGCCCTTGGAAAAGCTCTTTACGCACATTCACTCACCGTACTCAGGTGTAAAATGAGTAACCTAGCCGTTAACAGCGTTGTCTCTGCCACAAAAAAATTGTAATATCGCCAACAAGCACCATGTTTCGTTTTACATGTCATTTGTGCTGTTATGGTCAGGGACCCCTTGTAAAGCGCTTTGAGCACATTAGTGGATATTGCGCTATATAAAAGCTCAATTCATTTCTTCTTTGTTTTTTTTTTTTTTTGAAGCTGTTCTATTCATTCTTGTTTATAACTTTTTACGTAACGAATGTGAAGATTTTCCCATCGTTGTCAAAGAGAGGGTTAACTCACTCAACCCTAACACCGACTATAACCGTAGTTTACCCAGGTTACTTTTACCCCATGCCTATTTATTACATTTTTCTGAGACAAATTAAAGGCGTAGTATCAAAGTTAATGTTTTTAGTTTTTACATGTTAATGTATTGAATAAAACTATCTATGTACGTGCTCGTTTTTAATACATTTATTCCAATTTTGAAAAGTAACCAAAATCTCTGGGATCGAGTAAGTTTACTCTCTCCTTACCAGCCATTTTCAGGATTTTTCCCAAAACTTCACACCCAACTAACACATAAATAGATTTTTATCACTCAAACACAATAGCAGTAAAATTCTTGCCATACATAATTTCTGAAGCAGAACGTGGTCTACAACACACAGTTCATTTTCTTTAAATTTTATGATGTACAAAAGAAATTTGAATAAGAAAAATGTTGGTTGTATCGGAACGAATGTGACGATTTTTGTATGGTTGGTAAGGACAGGGTTTAACTAACAAACACACACACAAACAAACAAACAAACAAACAAACAAACAAACAAATGAAATAAATAAATATACAAACAAATTTAGAAAGAAAAAAAAACTAATCAAAGAAACGCAATCGTTGACAAGAAAACTGCTCATTTTAAATTCATCAAACATTCAAAAACGATAAACAACAATGAAGATTCATAAGTAATTATACATACAGCCAACAGTGACACAACTAAGTCATGCCAACATTAAATTCCTTTCAACCATTGTGATATTATATTTATATCTAATCCAATTTGAATATACGCCCATTGCCCCCAACATAAAGAATACTAATAATAGCAAGAAATGAGAAGAGTTGAGAATGTCAGAAGACAATAGAGAATAACAATTTGCGGGAGTAAGACTCGAACCCGGGACCTCATTATTACGACCCCCCCCCCTACCTATCCCCGGCCCCTGGCTTTAAGAGAAACGCAAAGCCACCCAGCAGTGAGCGAGTGGTTGTTCCTCTCATAGCCAAGCGGGACCTCATTATTACGACAGGCACCCTCCACCTGCTTTAAGAGAAACGCAAAACACCCAGAAGTGATTGAGTGGTTGTTCCTCTCATCGCCAAGCTTGACCTCATTATTACGACAGGCACCCTTGTATTGAATATTTCCAGAAATCGCTCTTCTGCGCTGCGAATCGGCTTCGGTCGAGGCGCTGCCACACGGCAAGTGCGTTACATCGTGGGGTCTTACTACCTGTCCATATGTACCCGCTGTGGGCAAGAACCCGAGACGGCAGAGCATCTAGTCGAACGTGTGTTGTGACGATGCTACCCGGCGGGTTCGCGACGGTGCACGAATGCGGACCAGACTTTGCTGATTGGGTCGATCGTCATAACATAATAGTGTGAGAACCATAAGAGGCTGCTGCTGCCGTAATAAAAAAAATCCGCAAAATTTAAAAAATTAAAATTTAACCAGAAAACTCGTCCTTCAATTAATATAAATCGATTAACATGACTCTCATCGTGGAAAAAAAACCTCTCAAACTTTGAATTTTCAGGAAGTCCCAGGTTTGAGAGTCTTTGACAAGATGAAAATCACTTTAATCAATCTCTATCAGAAGGACGAGTTTTCTGGCCAACTTTCTTTTACATGTATTTTTGTTAGTTTGTTCAGTTTTACTGTACTTTTCATTATCCCAAAATCCATTCCAATACGTCACTCAATAACATAGAATAATTTATTACATTAAATACAATGTTAACTTCCATTCAAGTAAATTTATTGTCTAGAATGTTCTTTGGGGTTTAAGCTTGAAACATCGCCTTCAGAATTCATAAATAAATGTGACCCATCCTCCCAAAAACGGTGTTAAGTCTGAGTAAATAAACCAAATTCTATTTACAAAATCTAGTTTTACCCGAAGAAGGCCAAAGGCCGAAACGTTGTTTACTTTGCGCTGTTGTATCTTTTATAAGAGTCATTTTGACTCCGTTTATCTTACTAACCATTCCAAGATCTTATTCCAGAAAGGACGGTAGAATTAGAATGTCGGGTGTACCAGGTACCAAAAAAAGGGTTACAGTCATCGTCATATCAGATTCATGACCAGAGATGCGAGATCTTCGTATCGGCAACTTTCTAAAATGTGACCCTCCGTCGCAAAATGGTATTATGTCGGGATGATTCAGACCCCAAAAAGTGAATTTAGAGATAAATTGATGAGAAATTGGACTTTAGAAGATTTTGCAAAGCAAGAAATAGTCTTTATACTCCACCATAACGTACAGAAATTATACCCAAGTTGGATATTTGTGGCTATGAATTCAATTTCCCTTACCGAGTGAATACCGACATAATACCGCTTTGATACGGTGGGTCACAAATGATATTTTTAATTCAGAAAAGTGAGTGGAGCAGGCATTTATGTTGATAACAACAAGAGATGAAGTGGGTAGAAGAAAAGTGCCAGAAGACAATAGAGAAGAAAAATTTAGCGGCGGTGATGGGGGTTCATTGAACCCCTATCACCGCCGCGAAATTTTTCTTCTCTATTGTCTTCCGGCACTTTCCTACTCACTTCATCTCTTGTTAAAATGGTATTTGCTGTCCCTTATAAAGCACACAATAAAACACCCAATTTTCACAATAAATAATAATTTTATCGCAAATTCTAAAAATAATTTCAGCATCTAAATCACACAAAAACTTAATACCGTTTAGAGGGGTTGGCAACAATACTGCTGCACTCGTAAATAAAAAATAATTATCCAACAATTATAATTAAAAATTTTAGTCAGAAGACTCGTCCTTCAATTAAAAAGAAACCGACCGATTAAAATAAACCCCTTCCCATCTTGTCAATGCAAAGACTCTCAAAACTGGGACTTCAAAAAATAATTCCAGGTTTGAAAATTGTTGAAAAGACAAGGTTCATCTAAATCGGTCGGTATTTGAAGGATGAGTTTTCTGGCCAAAATTCTGAATAAGAGTCTTTAAATTTTTATTTTTTTTTTCAAAGTGCGGCTGAATAACCAATGACTAAAATCAAATCAAGATAATAATGACGTCATCAAAAGTCCTGAGTTGCTGTAGAGTCCCGATGATGAAGGCGTACTCACAGGGTGATCACGTGATATGTAGAGGGTCATGTGACTTTCACGACACTATTGGGGAAAAAAAAGTAAAAGTGTGAGGTATATATGTATATGTATATATATATATATATATATATATATATATATATATATATATATATATATATATATATATATATATATAAATGAACATTTCAAGAGTAATTATGATTATTTAACTTCTACAACGTTGTTTCAAGCGTTAGCTCTCATCAGGAAGTGGAAGTGAAAGTAGATTGTTGTGTTTTTCGTATTTTTCTACATTCGTGTTTATGGAGGTTCGTAATTACATAAAGGGTGTTTGTTTCTATGTCTGCATGAGAATGTTAGTTCGTTTCTATATATATAAAGTATTTCAAGTATAATTATGATCAACTTGTACAATATTGTTTCGAGCATTCGATCTCATCAGGAAATGAAAGTGAAAGTGAAAGTAGACACAAGAATCTACTTTCACATTCACTTCCTGGAGAGATCGAATGCTCGAAAAAAATATTATAGCATTTGATCATAATTATATTTGAAATATTTTATAAGTAGCTCCTTTTATCAAAAAATTGAGTACTGACAATACATGCTTTTTTTTTTTTTCTTTTTTTTTATCATATTTTTATCCTCCGCGAGGACGAGAGACGCATGCGCACAACCAACATGACGTTCTCTCTCTAATAACTTTTCCGCCGGTGACGTCACAGACTGGGTGACGTCCAATCAAGGGACGCTACTCTTCTGCTAATCTCATTCTCTATAAATAGTCTCAACTTTAACTCTTTCCTCACCAGCCATTTTCAGGATTATCCCCAAAATTTCACACCCAACTAACACAAAAATAGATTTTTTATCACGCAGTTAAATTCCTGCCATACATAATTTCTTTAGCTAAACATACTCTACAACAACACACAGTTCATTTTCTTTAAATTTTATGATGTACAAAAGAAATTTGAATAAGAAAAATGTTGGTTGTATCGTAACGAATGTGACGATTTTCCTATAGTTGGTGAGGAGAGGGTTAACACACAAATGGACGCAGATAAAATCTAAACTTTCAAATCACTGATAAAATAAAGATAAAAAACAAACGAAGATAAGAATTGAATTGTAAACTTCAATGTATGAGACTAAGAAAGACACCGATTATTTTCGTTTATTCACCGTATAAATTAACTAAGCCATTCACAAATATCTCATTCGTAGTTAGTGTTTCATTCGTATTGGTTTGTTGATAAAGGGAAAACACGAAACGTCCACAGTATTTGTCTTCGTCTAATATATTGAAGCTTACAATTCATTACTTATCTTTTTTTTTTCCCTTCGAGCTTCAAACAGCGACTATGCGGTCTTGTGGTATGACACTCGCTTTCGGAACGGAAGGTCCTGGGTTTGAGCCTCTCTCGGCGCATAGTTAGTTGAGTCCTTGGAAAAGGCTCTTTACTCAATTTCTCTCACCGTACTCAGTGTTAAAATGAGTACCTGGTCGTTATTAGCATTGTCTCTATCCGAAAAATTGTTATATCGCCTAAATGGTGTCATATTTTGTCCTAGATGTTAAATTTTGTTGTTGGACAGGGACCACTTGTAAAGCGCTTTGAGCACGTTTAGTGGATATTGCGCTATATGAAAGCTC
>NC_088374.1:17642770-17655270 GCF_034508935.2 Berghia stephanieae | reverse complement strand
TTTCAGTATAAAATGGGCCCTGTTTCAGGCAGACTGCGTTAAGCACAAAACACACAGATACACACAAACACACACACACACACTCACGCGCACGCACACACACAGACAGACACACAAACCGGTTACTTTGAAAGTGAGGGAGAGGAAGACAGACAGACAAAGAGAGATAGACAGAGATAGAGAGATAGATAGATAGATAAATAAATGAGAGAGAGAGAGAGAGAGAGAGAGAGAGAGAGAGAGAGAGAGAGGGAGGATATATATATATATATATATATATATATATATATATATATATATATATACAGAGAGAGAGAGAGAGAGAGAGAGAGAGAGAGAGAGAGAGAGAGAAATATATTTTGATTTAGACCATTTGGGCTATTCTCATTGAAAATAGGCCTTAACAGGACTTCGCTTTAACAGAGGTTTTTGTCGGTCCCACCCTCACTGTCATACTGAAGTTCCACTATAATATTCTTATTGTTTTTTATATTGGCTAAAGAAGGGATTTGGGCCCGAAACATTCGGTGTTTATATTTTGTCATTAAAAAAATTGTTATATGTATTTATTTGTATATACTGTAACATAAAAAAATTTTTAAAAACATGACGTCGAGGTACAAACAACGCTCGTTAACCCTCTCCTTACCAACTATGGAAGATCGTCACATTCGTTACGATACAACCAACATTTTTCTTATTCAACATTCTCTTGTACATCTTAAAATTTAAAGAACAGTGTGTTTTTGAGTATGTTTTGCTAAAGAAATTATGTATCGCAAGAACTTACTGCTTTTATGTCTGAGTGATAAAAAATCTATTTTGTGTTAGTTATGTGTGAAATTTTGGGGAAAATCCTGAAAATGGCTGGTAAGGAGAGGATTTAACTGAATGGTCAACTTGTTTGATTCGGTTGTCAGACATTATACAAAGGTGATGGCTGTGTGCAATGATTTGAGGTATTGCTCCCATCAACAAGGGGTTTCCAGTTTATATAAGATTTGAAGCATGCTGAGTGCAAATTATAATAAAATGTTATCTACTGTCTCAGAACGGTGTTATGTCTGGATGGTACAGATTGTGAAAAATGGAATTTTATATTGTAAACACAAAACTTGAGATAAGTCTATGAATGTTCTTGTTGATGCGAATATTACGGTTTTAAGCTCGAATATATAAATAAAAGTCAAATGGAATAGAATATTCAATACAATTAACGGAGACCGATAATTTTGACGTTTTGGAAGAAGAAGAAGAAGAAGAAGAAGAAGAAGAAGAAGAAGAAGAAGAAGAAGAAGAAGAAGAAGAAGAAGAAGAAGAAGAAGAAGATCGAGAAGAAGAAGAAGAAGAAGAAGAAGAAGAAGAAGAAGAAGAAGAAGAAGAAGAAGAAGAGGAGGAGGAGGAGAAGAAGAAGGAAGTGAAGGAGGAGGAGGAGGAGATGAAGAAAAAATATGGGATCGCCTCTATCAATGACAATGGAAAGCTCCTCACCACAGCTTTTGACTAAGCAACAACCCTAAATGCCCAATCGCACAGTCTGTCTATTCTAAAAATAGACCTTTGAGCCTAAAAAAATTGCAGGAAACAGCATTGTAGACAGGAGAGTTATATCAGTAAATAAAAAAACACCCCGTGATAGAAAACGTAAATGTTACAGAAGAGGGAATTGCAAAAACTTCTTCAAAACTTCGATTCTACAAAGGCTAGTGGACCAGACAACATCCAAGCAAGAGTTTTGAAAGAGCTTGCAGACTGCGTAGCACTAGCACCCTACCTCCGTTTGATTTTTTCAGTGATCATCGACACCGGTGAGGTCCCACAAGATTGGAGAACAGCTAATGTAGCTCCCATTAATAAAAAAGCACAGAGAACGATTCCTTCAAATTTGCGCCCTGTGTCTCTCAGTTATATCTCAAGCAAGCTTATTGAGCACATCATTGCCAGCCAGGCAATGACATACACAGATAGGTAGGATATCTTTTATGAACTCCAATATGGTTTTCGGTCCAGGCGCTGACGTAAAACACACTTACTCAGTTTTATTGATAATGTTTCAAAGTCTCTTGAGATGGGCTAACAAACTGATGTACTTGTAATGGACTTCTCCAAAGCCTTTGATTGACAAAGCTGACCACAACATAGTGTGCTTCGACAACATGGGATGAAAGGCAAAATCAACAGATGAATTGACAACTTCCTGAAAGGTCGTATCCAATTGGTGATCATCGGCTGTGAATCATCCAAGTCTGTCCCAGTTAAATCTGGTGTACCTCTGGTGCACAGTAGTTAGTCCCTCTCTCTTTCGTTTTTATATTAATGACCTGGCAGATGCTCTTAAATCAAAAGTCTTTTTTATTACAGATGACACTGTTGCATACTTGATAATAAAATCACAAGAAGATGGAGCACATCTGCATCACGACCTCAAGAAACTGGCGGCTTGGGAACAGAGTCCGCATGAAGTTTCATCCAGAGAAATGCAATATCATTTCCATCTCCAGAAAGATATCTTTAATTACATGCGATTTCAAGCTACACAACCACACCTTAGAACACATAGCATCAGTAAAATATTTAGGAATAAATTTTAAATCAGACTTAAAATGGGACGAGCACATCAACAACATCACAACAAAAGCAAATAGGACCCAGGGTTTCCTTCGAAGAAATTTAAAGATTAAATCAACAAGCCTAAAATCATTAGCTACAAGTTCGACCACAAATCGGATACGCATGCACTGTTTGGGATCCACACACACGAAACAGTTGATAAACTGGAGGCAGTACAGACACGAGTCGCTCGTTTTGTTACTGGAAATTATGAGAAAACATCAAGTGTGAGCAGCATGATTGATCAACTTGAATGGATGTCACTCCGAACTCGGAGGGAATAGCACGCCTGACCATGATGTATAAGATAACAAACAACCTGGTGACGATTTCAAATCCTGACTTCCAAACACCGACACGAACATCCAGGACTTCCCACATGGACAGTTTCATCCCCCCTGACTAACATCCACCAAAGACCTCAGAAAATTCTCATTTTACCCAAGAACCATCACAGATTGGAACAAATTACCACGGGAACTTACATCTGCACCCACTATAGATTTATTTTCAGAGCTTCTAGATCACTGCTGAATTTTTACCTTAATGTTATTGTTGATGTCAAAATATTCATGAGTGAAGGTGAACATTGAAGGAAGATTCAGATTCATATATCAGACTAAGATATATTCTGGTAATTTTAACTTTATATATATATATATATATATATATATATATATATATATATATATATATATATATTATATATATATTGTTCATGAGATCCATCCCGTTATAATACCAGAGCTGCCAACTTGAAGTTTTAAAAATGTGTAGTTTCCCAGGGAAAAAAATAAGAAAGAAAAGTAACATTAAAGAGCGTAAGTAATATACAATTTGCTCTCTGCATGGTCCAAAAATGCTTCAAAGTCCTGAATATAGGTTCTAAGAAGCTAAACTTTTTCCATTTCAACAAGATTTATTGAGTAGCTGGAGTCTAAAAATTCGTATTACTACGAATTTTTCGTAGTTGTAGGCAGGTCTGCATAATACATTTCTGAGACCATCACACACAAAAATAAATGTGCATTGATTTAATGATATTATAGGCATGCAAAATGTGTGATTTATATGTGTGCTCCCTGGGGACAAAAACAACAACAACTGATATCTCATATAGGGAATGAGAATAGCGGAAGAGTAGCGTCCCTTGATTGGAAGTCACGAGCGGAAAAGTTATTAGAGAGAGAACGTCATGTTAGTTGTGCGGCATGAGACACTTCACCGAAAGCGAGGACGAGAGAAACGCATGCGCAAAACCATTTTGACGTTCTCTCTGTAAGGTGATGTCCAATCAAGGGACGATACGTTTCCGCTAATCTCATTCCCTATAGGATGTCACTCCCCTCTGTCTGGCCCAGTGTCATAGTAAAACAGAGAGGGTTGCAAGATAGATATGTGAGAGGCGACGTGCACTTTTTTGCAGGTCCGATAACCCAATTCCTTATACTCTCATTGTTGTAATGGAAATCTCAACCAAAAAAAAAAATGACGCAAAATCTTTCCATTATATTACAACAATGTTAAACTAGGCCCAAAACCGGGTTCGGATGTCAGACCTGCGTGTGTGTACACGTTGGTATGTACATCAATTTGACCAAAATTGTAATTTTCTGATATCCAATATATTTCAGTTACTCTGTCTGTTGTTATGTTGGAACAAACCAGAACAGAGTTGCCAAATTGGCCACATACTGCAATTTTATTGGTCATTTTTATTTAGTGACTTAAAGACAAAAATATCTGTCTTCTTTGTCTCATTCAACAATACTTTTCAACCTTCTAATTTTCCCTGGTAATTCTAAGTATCTGAACAAGTGAGTATAAAACGGTGCCAGAAAAAGGAAAGAAAAAAAATACAATTAAAAAAAACATTCCAAAGAATCACTCTTATTCTACAGGGGTCAAACGCATCCATCGTTAACTTATAGCCTGACACTAGCCATCGTTAACTTATAGCCTGACAATAGCCATCGTTAACTTATAGCCTGACAATAGCCATCGTTAACTTATAGCCTGAAACTAGCCATCGTTAACTTATAGCCTGACAATAGCCATCGTTAACTTATAGCCTGACACTAGCCATCGTTAACTTATAGCCTGACACTAGCCATCGTTAACTTATAGCCTGACACTTGCCATCGTTAACTTATAGCCTGACACTAGCCATCGTTAACTTAAAGCCTGACACTATCCATCGTTAACTTAAAGCCTGACACTATCCATCGTTAACTTAAAGCCTGACACTAGCCATCGTTAACTTATAGCCTGACAATAGCCATCGTTAACTTATAGCCTGACACTAGCCATCGTTAACTTAAAGCCTGACACTAGCCATCGTTAACTTATAGCCTGACACTATCCATCGTTAACTTATAGCCTGACAATAGCCATCGTTAACTTATAGCCTGACAATAGCCATCGTTAACTTATAGCCTGACACTATGCATCGTTAACTTATAGCCTGACACTATGCATCGTTAACTCATGGCCTGACAATGGCCATCGTTAACTTATAGCCTGACACTAGAACCCTCTAAGGCTTATAGTTGGGCGTCGATTTTTGGTTTGTACAGCGTCTAGTGAGTTGTCGTTAGTTGAGCTCAAGGAAACAAGTGATTCCATTGTTGAACTATTTTAATACAACTCACGATTTCTTTTCTTTTGTGGCCAACGACTTGTCTTTTGAAGTAATTTTTTGGTCAGTGTCAGGCTATAAGTTAACGATGGCTACGGTTCATACCCGGTCGAGGTAGACTGATTTTTTGGAATTGCATTTTTTTGTCTTGTAAGTTTCTTTCTTGCTTTGTCCTACACCTTTCATACACACTTGTTCAGATCTTTATCTTATACCAGTGCCTGCTTCCTAATAGGATTCAATAGTCGTAACGTCACTTCCTTCCTTATGACGTATGGTAACTTAGCAACACTGGCTCTAAACTATCGGAACAATGGCGGACGCCCGTATGAAATATTTCTCCGCCGAGCATAAAAGCGTATCCAGAGGGAAAAACCCCTCATAAATTTGATCATGTTTTGACTTTTACACAATCTGATCACAAGGCACATGAAAAGTTTTAGCCAGCATGAAGAATAAAAAGTAATGATTTTCTTTGTTTAGAACAAAGATGGCCGCCGTTGTCGGGCGGCGTGACATCAGACTATTGAATCCAATTGGATTCAATAGTCTGACGTCACGTCGTCCAGCAACGGCGGCCATCGTGGCTCTACACAAAGAAAATCGGTTCTTTTTATTCTTCATGCTGGACATAACTTTTCATATATCTTGTGACCAGAATGTGTAAAAGTCAAAACATGATCAGATTTATAATGTTTTTTCTCCCTCTGTATACGCTTTCATTATCGTCGGAGAAATATTTCATTGTTCCGATAGTTTAGAGCCAGTTACCATGCGTTATTACGAGGGAAGTGACGTCACGACTGTTGAAGAGTATCTCTTAACCTGGTAATTTTATGGAGTCAAAGCAATAGATAGATGAAAAGTGAAAGTGACCACCTCACATGCTCAGGGCATTATTATAATAAAATGATGTGCAATGATTTTTAGTGATTGCCATGATATATTATGTGTGATTTATATATATGGGTGTGCTCCCATAATGATAATGATGATGATAATAATAATAATAATAATAATAATAATAATAATAATAATAATAACAATAATAATAATAATAACAATAATAATAATAATAATAATAATAATAATAATAATAATAATAATAATAATAATAATAAATAATAATAATAATGATAATAATAATAATAATAATAATAATAATAATAATAATAATAATAATAATAATAATAATAATAATAATAATAATAATAATAATAATAATAATAATAATAATAAGTGCAATTTATTGAGTGCAAAAGGAAATCTAAGAGGATCTACGGGAGATAACCATGAAAATTAAGTCAAACCCGTGAAGATAGAATTGGTTGTCGCCCCTATCAATGGTGCCATAGCACTGACTAAGGAAGACGTAGCCGTCTGCGCTGGACTTAAGAAGCCTTTGGTTTGACAGCGTTCGTGAGATGACAAAACAAAACGTCAAAATATGTGACTGATATCTCATATAGGGAATGAGATTAGCGGAAGAGTGGCGTCCCTTGATTGGAAGTCACTAGCGGTAAAGTTATTAGAGAATGTCATGTTGGTTGTGCGGCATGAGACATTTCACCGAAAGCGAGGACGAGAGAGACGCATGCGCAAAACCATTTTGACGTTCTCTCTGTAAGGTGACGTCTAATCTAGGGACGCTACTCTTCCGCTAATCTCATTCCCTATAGGATGTCACTCCCCTCTGTCTAGCCCAGTATCGTCTCAAAACGGTATTATGTCGGGATGACTCGGGTGCAAAAATAAATTTAATTTATTGACAAAAACATGAAACTTGGGGTTTGTTTCGATCTGTTATGTCAGAGAATGAAGACAATTTTTCACAATGCAAAAGCTCAAAAATTGGTATTTACTATCAATTTAATTCTAAAGTCACTTTTCGGGGTCAAATTCATCCCGACATAATACCGTTTCGAGACGAAGGGTCACATATGTCAAAACTAGCACCTATATAGCGCATATTCTCGATAATTCACGATGCGCTATAGATACGTCTTGCTGAATATGCCAATGAAGTACATAAATAATAACAGTATAGGGAATGAGATTAGCGGAAGAGTAGCGTCCCTTGATTGGACGTCACCCAATGTCTGTGTCACAGACTATGGGCGACGTCCAATCAAGGGACGCTACTCTTCCGCTAATCTCATTCCCTGTAGATGGTTGTAAATATGCCCCATTTTTGGGGGGTCAAATTGAGCTATATATAAATGTTTTTCTGTTCAATAAAGGATCCCATTCGTGCCTGAGTCGAGTGATGACATTCGAAATTGATTCAAGAATTGTCTTAATTAAAGGCATGTGCGTGGCACAGGAAATAATCAAAATGTGGTAAAACCGACGTGCACATTTCTGCAAGTCTGATAACCGAACAATAATAATTATGGGCCTGTTTTAATATTGTTGTCATGGAACCTATTTTTTTTTCGGTTGTGTGGCAATGTGGTCTTGTGGCATGACACTTACTTTTGGATCGGACGGTCCTGGGTTCGAAACCCGCTCCGAGCGGTGTATAGTTGAGTCATTGGAAAAGGCTCGTTACTCACATTCTCTCACTGCACTCAGGTGTAAAATGAGTACCTGGCCGTTAACAGTGTTGTTTTCTCCCCCCCCCCCCCGCCCCCCAAAGAAAAAATAGAATGTAATATCGTCTAACAGGCGTCCTGTCTCGTCCTACATGTTAAGTGTTGCTGTTGGCCTGGGACCCCTTCTAAAGCGCTTTGAGACTTCGAGTGGATAGTGCGCGAGGACGAGAGGCGCATGCGCACAACCAACCTGACGTTCTCTCTCTAATGACTTTTCCGCCAGTGACGTCACAGACTATGGGTGACGTCCAATCAAGGGACGCTACTCTTCAGCTAATCTCATTCCCTATTTCCATCACAACAATGAGACCATAAAAATTTGGGTTATGGGACTTGTAAAGAATTTCACATCGGTTAAAAGCAACGTGCCCTTATTTGCAGGTCTGATAACCCAATTCCTTATGGGCTCATTGTTGTAATGGAAATCTCCAAAAAAAAATATTATTCATTATAACAATGTTAAACTAGGCCTAATAAGCGGGTTCGGCTGTCAGACCTGCATATATGTACACATCGGTTAGAAGAAATATTTTGCTACTTACGTCCTAAGTGGTATCACGTAAAGATCACGTGATCAGCTAAATAGGTTATAGGGAATGAGATTAGCGGAAGAGTAGCGTCCCTTGATTGGACGTCACCTTACAGAGAGAACGTCAATGTGGTTTTGAAGTGTCTCAAGCAGCTTTCACTGGAAGCGAGGACGAGAGACGCATGCGCACAACCAACATGCCGTTCTCTCTCTAATAACTTTTCCGCCGGTGACGTCACCGACTATGGGTGACGTCCAATCAAGGGACGCTACTCTCATTCCCTATAGGTTTAACGTGTAACGTGTGCATAATGAGGAAAGATGTCATGTGATAAGAGAGTTTATTTATAGAAAGTGTTATCAAGACTCACAATGGGGTTTCCCCTTTTCTACTAGTCGTATGCCGATCATGTGACATTTACAAGATACGTGGTGATGGGTGCAATGCATGATCATGTGACATTTACGAGATACGTGGTGATGGGTGCAATGCATGATCATGTGACATTTACGAGATACGTGGTGATGGGTGCAATGCATGATCATGTGACATTTACGAGATACGTGGTGATGGGTGCAATGCATGATCATGTGACATTTACAAGATACGTGGTGATGCGTGCAATGCGAAAGGTAAATTATATATTTAAAAATGATAGACTACAAATTACGCAAGATGACATTTTAAGATTCAAGTTTGAGACATTTTAAGATTTAAGGTGGTTAAGACTTAAAATTCATGTTTAAAACATTTTTAAGATTCAAGTTTCAGAGATTTTAAGATTCGAGTAAAAAGAAATTTTAAGATTCAAGTTAAAGAACTTTTAAGATTCAAGTATAGGACATTTCTCTTTTCTTACGGGTATAAAACAAAAGATAAGTAAGTTCTGAGACACGATTTTTGCCGAGAGAGGCAGTTATGTGGTTTGGTCGTGAAGATGTCAATTATTACTCTAGGAATTGAATGTTTGCAGTGCATAGTTATTACGGTAATAGGCTTCAATAGTCGTGACGTCACTTCCCTCGTAATGACGCATAGTAACTTAGAAACTGGTTCTAAACAATCGGAACAATGGAGGACGCCTTTAAGAAATATTTCTCTGACGAGCATAAAAGTGTATCCAGAGGATAAAAAAAGCATTATAAATCTTATCATGTTTTGACTTTTACACATTCTGAACACATGACATTATGTGAAAAAAATCTAGCCAGCATGAAGAATAAAAGTAACGATTTTCTTTGTCTAGAACCAAGCTGCTCGTTGCTGGGCGGATGTGACATCAGACTATTGAATCCTATTGTGATGTGATAAAAATATAAACAAATGTTAATTTATTTTTTTAATCCTGTAAAATAATACAATGTCTGATTTACTATGTTTGATCTTGTGACTTTCAAGAGGACACGAAACGCTTGGTCAGATAAAAGTAAAGCAGTTTGGCAACCATCAAGTAATTCACCCCCATGATGTAATGTTAGGTCACAACTGGAAATCTTTGTTCTGTTATGACTTACCAGATTGCCCTTGTTGTTGTTGTTGTTGTTGTAATAGCAAATTGTTATTGGAAGGGAGAAGAGACTGACTCAGTGGATTGGCCAACTGTTGTTGCTGCTGTGGTGGTTGTTGTTGTAAAAGTTGTTGCTTTTGCTGTTGTTGTTGTTGGAGTTGTGACGCTGAATAATGTAGGCGATATATATTGATATATTGATATATGTGGATATATATATATATATATATATATATATATATATATATATTATATATATATCCATCTATCTATCTTCTATCTTTCTATATATCTATCTATATATAGGATAGAAAGATAGATAGATAGATAGATAGATAGATAGATAGATAGATAGATAGATAGATATATATATAAATGGATAGATAGATAGATAGATAGATAGATAGATAATTAGATAGATAGATAGATAGATAGATAAATAGAAAGATAGATAGATGGACGGGTAGATAGATGGATTGATGGATAGATGGATATATATATATATATATTTATACATATATATAAATATCTATATATATATATATATATATATATAAGATAGATAAATAGAAAGATGGATATATATATAATATATGTATATATATATATATATATATATATATATATATATATATATATATATAATATATATATATCTTCTATCTATCTATCTATCTATCTATCTTATATATATATATATATTTATACATATATATAAATATCTATATGATAGATAGATAGATAGGGATATATAGATAGATGATGTTTTACTCATAAAAACAAAAACAAAACAAAAAAGAAACAACAACAACAAAACACGTATTTAAAATTTTGGCCAGAAAAATCGTCCTTCAAATATTGATCGATGAAATCGATCGACCCACATTTAATGAAAAGCTCTCATTTTGAGTTTTATCGCAGACCTGAATAAACATTGACAAGGAGGGAAGGCTTTGCGATGGATGTACGCGACACTGCAATCAAAGAGGAAGCGAGGCCACCCCAAGGAGACCTGGAGACTGGAGACGTACCATGGAGAGGGACGTAAAGCAGAGAGGTATGTGCTTTCGAGGTGGCCCCGAGAATTGTAGCTGACAAGACCAGGTGGAGATCCCTTGCATCCCCTCGTCTTTTGAGACCAGGAAGGGTCTGCTACGGATGTTGACGACACCCCAATGAAAGACGAAGCTAGCGAGGCCACCCCAAGAAGACCTGGAGACTGAAGACGTACCATGGAGAGGGACGTAAAGCAGAGAGGTATGTGTTTTCGAGGTGGTCTCAAAAATTGTAGCTGACAAGACCAGGTGGAGATCCCTTGCATCACCTCGTCCTTTGGGACAATGAAGGCTCTGCGATGGAGACTGGAGACGTACCATGGAGAGGGACGTAAAGCAGAGAGGTATGTGTCTCCAGGTGGCTCCAAGAACTGCAGATGACAAGACCCTGTGGAGATCACTTGCATTCCCTCGTCCTTTGAGACCAGGAAGGGTCTGCTACGGATGTTGACGACACCCCAATGAAAGAGGAAGCGAGGCCACCCCAATGAGACATGAAGACGTTCCATTGAGATAGACCTAAAGCAGAGAGGTATGTGTCTCCAGGTGGCTCCAAGAACTGCAGATGACAGGACCAGATGGAGATTACTTGCATTACCTCGTCCTTTTAGACAAGGAAGGGTCTGCTACGGATGTTGACGACACCTTATTATGAAAGACGAAGCTAGCGAGGCCGCCCCAAGGAGACCTGGAGACTGGAGACGTACCATGGAGAGGGACGTGAAGCAGAGAGGTCTGTGTTTTCGAGGTGGTCTCAAGAATTGTAGCTGACAGGCCAAGGTGGAGATCACTTGCATTACCTCGTCCTTTGAGACAGGGAAGGCTCTGAGACTAACACCCCAAATGAAAGAGGAAGCGAGGCCACCCCAATGAGACATGAAGACGTTCCATTGAGATAGACCTAAAGCAGAGAGGTCTATCTCTCCAGGTGGCCGCAAGAATTGCAGACGACAGGACCATGTGGAGATCACTTGCATCTCCTTGTCCTTTGAGACGTCCATTATCTGCTGTTCTGTTCCCATCCAAACCCTTTTCCATTTTTCACCTTTTTATTAGTATTTCCACGATCCCAGGCTTCAGGCACACCCCCCCCCCCTTCTCACCCCAACCGCTGGGATCGTGAAAATACTAATACAAATGTGAAAATAGAAAAGGATGGGAACAGAACAGAAAATGAACGTTTCGGGTAAAATACCTTCGTCAGCAAAGTAATAAACAAAAGGAACGTTGTTTGCGAAACGTTCATCATCATCTGTACTTTTCCCATCCACCCATTTTCACCTTTTTGTTAGGTCCGATAACCCAATTTGTTTTCAGGCCTGTATATGAGTACACGTCACTACTAAGATATATGTATAATATAATAGCCCATAATATGATCGATATGCCTATAGATAGTTCGAAGATGACGTCACACAGGTCTTTGTTATTGTTTTTTGCCATCCGCGTTTATGAGTAATGCTCACTGAACTGTATTAACCCAACTATAAACGTTCATGGTTACACACAGTTTTGTGTGTTGGTCCGTTATATTTCCGGATGGCAATGTTATGAGCTTCTTCGCCA
>NC_088374.1:17582770-17625270 GCF_034508935.2 Berghia stephanieae | reverse complement strand
GACACCTGGTTGAGTATCCCGATAGCTCAGTTGGTAGAGCATTCGCTTCACACGCGAAGGGACCGAGATCAATCCTGGGTGCAGCATCATCATCATCATTGCCTTTTTCACCCTGGGTCAGGGTATAGGCCACAGACAAACAGTTTCCATCCTTCTCTATCCTGAGCCAACTTTTTTATCTCATTCCAGGTCTTACCACTTCTCTGTATATCAGCTTCTTTAATTCTTCTCCATGTTCCTCGTGGCCTTCCCCTTGATCTTCTGCCCTGAGGGTTCCAGTCCAATACTTTCTTTGTTATAGTTGAGTCATTCTTTCTAAGCGTGTGTCCAATCCACCTCCATCGTCTTCTTCCTATATCCTCTCCCACTGGTTTCTGCTGTGTTCTTTTCCATACTTCTTCATTTTTTATTCTATCCATCCATTTTATTCTGAGTAGCTTACGCATGCACCTGTTTACGAAAATCTGTACCCTCCTTATACATGCCTGTGATGCGTTCCAAGTTTCACATCCATACAGTAGGACAGACTTCACGTTTGAGTTGAAAAGTCTTAGCTTTAGTTGAAGGGAGATATCTTTAGTTCTCCAAACTCTGTTCAAAGATGTGAATGCAGCCTGTGCCTTTCCTATTCGTGCTTTCACCTCTGCTTCCGTGCCTCCATCCTTGTCAATTATACTTCCGAGATAGCAGAAAGTGTCTATATCTTCGAGTTCCTGATCTTTTACTTTGATCTGCTCCCTTTGACGCGTACCTATCCTCAAGACCTTTGACTTTGCAGGGTGAATTCTTAGACCAATTGATTCCGAGAGGCTGTTTATAATTGTGGTTTTTGCTTGCATCTGGTCCTGGGTGTGGGACAGAAGAGCCAGATCATCTGCAAAATCCAGATCATCCAACTGTGTCCAGGGGGTCCACTGTATCCCATTTCTTCTCCCTTTGGAGGTTTCCTTCATTAGCCAATCAATGGCAAGGATGAACAGGAATGGTGAGAGCAAGCATCCCTGCTTGACACCAGTCTTAATTTCAAAGCTGTCAGTAAGCTGATCTTCATGTACAACCCTGCAACTTGATCCTTCATACATTTCCTTAATGAGGTTTACTATCTTTTCAGGGAGTCCATAATGTGCCAGAATTTTCCACAATGTTGCTCTGTCAATACTGTCGAAAGCCTTCTCGTAATCCAGAAAGTTGACAATAAGAGGAGAGTTCCATTCTATAGACTGTTCTACTATGACTCGCAGAGAGGCAATCTGGTCGGTGGTTGAACGGTTTTTCCGAAACCTGCCTGTTCGTCCCGCAGTTTAGCATCTGTTGCATTCTTAATTCTCTCTAAAATAATACGGTTGAAAACCTTTCCTGGGATAGAAAGAAGAGTGATGCCTCGATAATTATTACAATTACTGAGGTCCCCTTTCTTTGGAAGCTTGATAAGATGTCCTTCCTTCCAATCCTTTGGGAATATCCCGTCATTCCAGATTCTCTCAAATAGTGGGTGCAGGGCCTCAGCATTTCTTTTCGCATCAACTTTTAGAGCCTCCGGTGGAATCTGGTCTGGTCCAGCAGCTTTCCCCCTTTTCATCTTGTTAATGGCACCTACAATCTCTGCTATCGATGGTGGATCACAGCTAATTGGTAGCTCATTCCTTGCAGGCAAAATTTCTGGCTGGTTGTCTGGTGGTGGTCTGTTCAGAAGGCAGTTGAAATGTTCCCTCCATCGTTCAGATTGAGCCTCTTTTCCAAAAATAGTTTTCCCATCTTTGTCTTTGACTGGTACCTCTGGTTTCCCATATTTTCCAGCAAGTGTCTTGGTAGTTTGATAAAGGATCCTCATGTGTCCTCCAGTCGCTGCTGCTTCTGCTTTCTCTGCAAGTCTGTTCATGAATGCTTCCTTGTCTTTCTTCACAGATCTTTTGACTTCCTTAGCTATGGCTCGATACTGCTCTTGTGCATCCAGTCTTGAAGCCCTTGTTCGGCTTGCATTCACTTGTTCCTTCCTTGTTCTCCTCTTTTCAATAAGGTCCAAGGTGGTTGGACTTATCCATTCTTTATGTTCCGATTTCTTTACCCCCAATACCTCGTGGCAAGTTGTTATGTAGACTTCCTTGATCTTTGCCCAATGTGACTCTACATCTATGTCCTCCTCGAGCTCAGTAAGAGGTTGGAATCTATTACTCAATTGTAGTTTGAATTCCTCATTCTTTTCCCCATCAAGTGCATTCACCTCGAATTTTCTTCTTGTATGTGATCTGGCCCCGTGTTTTCTGAGTCGGAGCTTAAGCTTTGCCAATAGCAGGTGGTGGTCTGATCCAACATCTGCCCCTCTCCGTACTGTCACATCTTCCAATGAACGTCTGAATCTACGAGAGATACAAAAATGATCAATCTGATTCTCTGTCACACCATCTGGTGAGACCCAAGTTGCTTTGTGGATCCTCTTATGGGGGAACACTGATCCTCCAATCACCAAGCTGTTGAATGCACAGAAATTTGCAAATCTCTCTCCATTATCATTCATTTCTCCCATGCCATGACGTCCCATGATACCTTCATAGCCTACGTTATCCTGTCCCACTTTTGCATTAGCATCTCCCATCAATATGTTGATGTCTTTCCTTGGCAACTTGTCAATGACTTGTTGTAGCAGACCATAAAATGTATCTTTGTCCTCATCTGTTGCATCATTTGTTGGGGCATAGATCTGTACAATGTTCATGCTGATCTTCTTAATCCGTGTTGTAAAAGACGCCATGATGATCCTTTCTCCGCATTGTTCCCATCCTCTCAGTGACTTCTGGGCAAACTTGCTTAGAATTATTCCTACTCCCTGTGTATGAATCCCGTCCCCTCTCCCTGAATATAAAATCTTCTCCCCAGACTTGAGGTGTTTCTGTCCAGATTGTATCCAGTGGGTTTCGCTTACTCCAAGTATATGCAGCCTGTATCTTCTCATCTCAGTCACAACTTGAGAGCTTTTTCCTGCTTCATACATGGTGCGAACGTTCCACGACGCAATTCGAAGCTGCTTGTTTGGTGAAGACGTCATCGGGTCAGCAGAGTCCTTTCGGCTTTGTCTGTTGTCCTTCATAAATTCTGTAATTCCAGAAACTCTTCGGTCGCCCAAGCTAAAAAAAGGATTTAGTTTGTCTGTCTGTGTTTCTGTAACGGTTTGAGTTTAACGGAAAGGGGTTTTAACCCTTTGCCAACCCCCAACCTGGAGGACCAGGTGACTCAAAGATGGGGGAATCACACACCATTAGTCGCCTTTTACGACACGCTGGCTTGGCGTTGGGCTATTCTTGACCCTCTCAGTTGAGGGACCCCGGACACCACACGGGGTATCCTGGGTGCAGTCGAGATTATTTTTTTTCTGACAGACATACACTTTAATGCTCGTCGGAGAAGTATTTCATAAGGGCGTCCGCCATTGTTCCGATAGTTTAGAACCAGTTACTCTGCGTCATTACAAGGGAAGTGACGTCACGATTTCAATCGTTATATTAATGCAATGTGTTCATGTAAAATACTCACAGCCAAATTAGACATACCAACACAGTAGACTGTGTGAAACCTTTAACGTTTATAGCCTGGTTGAGACAATTCTAAAAACATAATAACAAAAAAAAAGAGCTTTTATACAGCGCAATATACACCAAACGCGCTCAAAGCGCTTTACAAGGGGTCCCTGGCCAACAGCAACACTTAACACGTAGGAAGAGATATGACGCCTGTTAGGCGATATTACATTTTATTTTCGGACAGAGACAACGCTGTTAACGGCCAGATACTCATTTTACACCTGAGTGCGGTGAGAGAATGTGAGTAAAGAGCCTTTTCCAAGGACTCAACTATGCGCCGAGCGAGGCTCGAACCCAGAACCTTCCGTTCCAAAGGCAAATGTCATACCACTAGACCACACAGCCGTACAAAGAGCTGAGTGACGTCAACTTCGTTTTAAATATCGTTGGTGAACAACCAGCCAGCCAAATGTGACCCCTCGTCTCAAAACGGTATTATGTCGGGATGGACCAGATGCTAAAATGCCAAATTATAGTTAAACTGGTCAAAAATATGAAACGTTGGTATTTAGCACAGTAAAATATGATATTCCTTCTCCTCTATAAAGCATATAAACTCAATTTAAGTCTGATATTTCTGACTACAGATTCCATTTTCAGCATCTTAATCATCCAGACTTAATACCGTTTTGAGACGAAGGGTCACATATGTTTGTCCGAGTGGCTAATTATAATGGGGATTAAGAATGTTATAAATTATTTCACACGTCCACACGGAATTCATAAGCTACTTAAAATATTCACAAGCTTTATAAATCACGGCCTTCATAATATCCAGCTTGACACGTCCAGGCTAAATTAATTTATGTGTGTCAAATTAATGAGCCATAGGGAGCCATAATGAGCCATATAGTGTCACTGGTCCTCTCCCTTTGTAGGCAATACGCGATTGTACCAATCATGTTTTCATTCCATTCATAGGGTGAATTTGTCTCTTGGGTCTATTCCAAGGTAAGACTAAGGAATAACCCAGGCGTTAGCCGCAGTGCAGCGCCGCAAATTGAGCTAGGGCGAGCGAGATAACTTGCTCAAGGCCACACAGCACAGCGGCGGCGAGTGATCGAACTTGATACCTTTCTGGTACAAAGCAAAGATGTACGTACCGCTGAGCCACGATTCGCTAAACGTTTGGAAGACCTCAAATAGGTCTCAGGTTTGAGGGGGAATTTTTAATTTTTTTTTTTTGGCTACGATGAAAAAAAGAAAGTCTTTCAGAGCCGTTAAGCCCATGGAGCCGAAGTTTATCCCGGTGTCTGTAGCGTGAAATGGGGGCAATATAGTAATTGTTTGCTACCCTTTGGATTGGATGCTAGTCTATCGCAAATTGGTCTAGTGGTATGACACTCGCTTTCGGATCGGAAGGTCCTGGGTTCGAGCCTCGCGCTCGGCGCATAGTTGAGTCCTTGGAAAAGGCTCTTTACTCACTTTCTCTCACCGTACTCAGGTGTAAAATGAGTACCTGGCCGTTAACAGCGTTGTCTTTGTCCGAAAAATTGTATTATCGCCTAACAGGCGGCTTGTCCCGTCCTACTTGTTAAATGTTGATGTTGACCAAAGCGCTTTGAGCACATTTAGTGGATATTGCGCTATATAAAGCTCAATTTTATTATTATTATTATTATTATTATTAAAGTACTCCCCCCCCCCCTTCCCCCACCCCCCAGATCTGACAGACCAAGCCACCCATTTACTGCTGGGTCGTAAAAAAAAAAATCAAGATTGCACGGGATCGGTCTTGGTTTGGTACCTTTGTGTGTGAAGTGAGTGAGTGCTCTACCGTCTGAGCTATCGTACACCCTTTTTTTTTGCCAAGATGAGGGTCATTTAAATCGATGGATAGATATTAAAGGACGAGTTTTTCTGGCCAAATTTTTAAATAGATAGTTCGAAGATGACGTCACTCGGGTCTTTGTTATTGTTTTTTTTTTTGCCATCCGCGTTTATGAGTAATGCTCACTGAACTTTTTAAACCCGACTATAAAAGTTCATGGTATCTTTGTGTATCCATGAACGTTTATAGTCGGGTTAATACAGTTCAGTGAGCATTACTCATAAACGCGGATGGCAAAAAAACAATAACAAAGACCTGAGTGACGTCATCTTCGAACTATCTATGAGCGTCTTTCCAAGGTACGACAGTGAACTGGTTAACCCTTTCCTTACATATGTGACCCTTCGCCTCAAAACGGTATTAAGTAGCGTTGGTTAAAATGTTGAAAATTTAAACTATAGCCCGAAATATCAGATTTGTGTTGAGTTTGTGTTTTATTGAGGAGAATGGATACCATATTTTAGGATGCTAACAATATATAAGGTTGACCAGTTTAACATTTAATTCGGCGTTTAAGCATCTGGTTCGTTCCGACACAAAATCGTTTTGAGACGATGGGTCACATTCTCAGAATTTTTCCTAAAATTTCACAACCACCCAACACAAAAATAGTTTTTTCTTACTCAAACAGAAAAGCAACAAATACATTTTATGCATAATATTGATCAGCAAAATGAACTCTACAACACGGTGTCACGTTTTTATAGCTATAATTTAAAAAAAAACATTTGTCTTTAAATTGTGTGATTTACAAAAGAAATCTGAATGATAAAAGTGCTGGTTGGATCGTAATGAATGTGACGATTTTCCTATGGTTGGTAAGGAAAGGGTTATACTGACCAAAAAATGATGTCATAATGCCAGTCTTTTGCCACAAAAGAAAAAAAATCGTGAGTTGTATTCAATAGTTCAACCAATGAAATAACTTGTTTCCATGAGCTCTACTAACGACAACTCACGCAAAAACCAAATAATGACGTCAAACTGCCAGTCCTTTTGGATTTCAGTATCAGGCTATAACTTAACGATGGCTACGGTTAAACACAGATATATCAAAAACTTGACTAATCATTGTCGGACACCGGAAATAGATATAAACACCTTGTACTACAGATGTATTTATGTTCTGCCGTACTCTGGAAAAACCCATATTTAAAAATTTGGCCAGAAAACTCGTCCTTCAAATATAGATCGATTTAAATGACCTTAATCTTGGCAAAAAGTCTCAAACCTGGGACTTCGCAAAGTCCTAGGTTTGAGAGTTTTTGCTAAGATGAGGGTCGTTTAAATCGATCGATATTTGAAGGACGAGTTTTCTGGCCAAATTTTTAAATATGGGTTTTTCCAGAGTACGTCAATATGAACAACGGACACTTCATCATAGCGTTTGAGTGACGTCAAATGTTACAAGGGACACAACTCGGAAATTTGTTAAATGACAGCAGTTGAGATATTTCCTTGAGCTGAGAGTTAAAAGAAAGCGAAAGTAAGATTTGAAACCGGAAATTGTCACTATATAATTATGTTTGATTGAGGACATTCTTTGAGACACGGAAAAGACATTCATTCATTAACCTTGTCCTTATCAACTATAGGAAAATCGTGACGGTCGTTCGTGCGGATACAACCAACATTTTTCTTATTCAAATTTCGTTTGTACATCATAAAATTTAAAGAAAATTGTGTTGTAGAGCACGTTTTGTTAAAGAAATAATGTATGGCACGAATTTTACTGCTATTATCTATGTCTGAGTGATAAAAATATACTCAATTGACGTCACTCGGGTCTTTGTTATTGTTTATGTTTTTTGTTTGCCATCCGCTATTATGAGTAATTCTCACTAAACTGTATTTCCCGGCTATAAATGTTTAAGGTTACACATAGTTTTGTGTGTTGGTCCGTTATACTTATACTTCCAGATGGCAATGTTGTGAGTTTATTAGCCAAGCGCACACTATCTATATTTAGACTAGAAAATAAAATGTCATCACTCTGAAACCAAAAGGTCCATTACACAACCGATGCATCCAGGCCTCTGGAAGAATGGGTTTACACTTCCAATGAGATTGGAACCTGTAATTTAACGTCACTCTATCTATCTATCGTTCTCTATTCGTTTCACTATGTATAGTTTTTGTGCTATTTTGTTTTGTTTTGTTGTGTTTTTTTTTTTCTTTTCATACTTCTTCAGGGGCGTGGCTATATTGGTTGATTTAGGGTCCTGGCACCACATCCATCTTTTAAAAATGGATTACAGAATTTAGAAAAAATAAACAACCCAAAAAAACCCCTGAAAAATGGTATAGATAGTATGCGCTTGGCTAAGAAGTTCACAACATTGCCATCCGGAAGTATATCGGACCAACACACAAAACGGTGTGTAACCATGAACGTTTATAATCTGGTTAATACAGTATGGTGAGAATTACTCATAAACGCGGATGGCAAAAAAAAACAATAAGAAAGACCCGAGTGACGTCCACTTCGAACTATCTATATACCGCCTCTTACTTCTTTGAGTAAGTCTTTTGTTTCATTTTTTTCTTCTTTCTTTTGTATCTACAAATAATATAGCATGTTTTCAGTCATTTTCTTCTGATTCTGGCCCTACCTTATACTATAAGCACGCCACGCCACTGTACTTCTTCAATATTGCTTAAAATTTTGTTGTCTTTTCGTCACGAAAATGACCGTTTGTCACGAGCTGTTCTGTTCTGTCTCCGTGACATCGAAATACTATTTTATCCCTTCGTTTGTCCTGTCACGTTTCATGACAGCTGCTGTGATATACTGTTTTGTCTTGTTGCAATGTTATGGTACAGAAAGTGTAGGTAGGGAATGTTTGTGCTAATGTTTATGTGTCTGAACGTGTGTGTGTTTGTTTGTTTGTTTGTTTGTGTGTTTGTGCGTGTGTTTGTCTTGTTGCAATGTTATGGTACGGAAATGTAGGTGGGCGAATGTTTGTGTTCATGTTTATGTGTTTGAACGTGTATGTTAGTGCATGGGCCAGTGGGCGAAACCCTCCCCCCCCTGGGGGAGTTTTCGCCACATGGTTTTTCTGAAACAGCAATATATCTTGAGTATTAATCCGGGTGTTACCGTTTTTTCAAGTGTCATTTACGAGAGTTACGGCCCTTGAAAGGTCATTGGGTGCAATTTTTTGTGAAATCGTTTTTGTGCATAAAATGGTTGTTTATCACCTTAAAATTGTTTCACATACAATCAATAATGGAATTTTATTGTAATTTCTCATTTTTTGCCTCATATCATAAAATATTTTACAAAGCCATATAGCGTTTTTAAATCTTTGATAGCCATTTTCTCTATAATTTGAAAAAAAAATCTATTACAGTGTACTTGTTTCCCTTCAGGATGAATAAACAAGAGGGATTTTGCACTAGCACAATTCAGACATGCTTCAGGGACATATAACACAAATTAATCCGGGTGTTACAGTTTTTTCAAGTATCATTTACAGGAGTTATGGCCCTTGAAAGGTCATCGGGTGCAATTTTTCGTGAACTCATTTTTGTGCATAAAATGATTGTTTATCACCCTAAAATTGCTTCAAATGCAATAAATAGTGGAATTTTATTGTCATTTCTCATTTTTTGCCTCATATCATAAATATTTTACAAAGCTATATAGGGTTTTTAAATCTTTGATAGCCATTTTCTCTATAATAATGAAGTCCCCAAAGGCTGTGCAATTGAAGCTGCAATTGAGAGTGCCTCATCAGAGGAAAGAAAACTGCAAGAAGCTGCTGTAACCTTGAGATATTTGATTCTGGATTCTTTCAAAGATCATTCACAAATGCCTTGCCCCCCCCCCCCCCACATCAGAGTATTTGCTATCTGCTCAAGACCAACTTCCTTCTGCTCTGATCAAATTTTTTACTACACTCCTATCCAAGCAAGGTGCAGGACATATGAGTAGTAGGTCTGAAAGACTTGTACGTTCCATGGCCCAAGATGTTTGATATAATGTCACTTGTGGACAATGGAAAATGCCTAAACATTTACTTCTGGGGATGACTGTGAGGCATTTGACTGGAAGTTTTCAGATTATAAACATCCTTAACCGCTTTGGACATTGCGCATCCCACTCTACTCTTTTGGAACTGGAGACTGCAATGTGCGACAGTGTTGTTGAATGCTCCACAAATCTTCCTTCTGCCGCATTGGCACATCCAAAAATCACCCATTTTTGCTGGGATAATTTCGATCTCACAGAGGAGACCACTGATGGGTCTGGCACCACACACTCTACTCATGGCATCATGATCCAAGAAATAAAAGAAGGAAACTTGGAAAGAAAAATAGAGCAACAAAATGTCACGACTGGAAAAACAAGAAAAAGTCAGCAACTTTCAAACCCATCCAAATTCAGCCTTGCTTTGCAACTGGAAGAGCAGAACCTTCTCTGACTGTTTCCACAACAACAGTAAAAAACAATCAAGAAAGACAGCTGCACCAAGATAATTTTCTGTGGGTGTTCTGTAGGATGAAGTTGAATTCAGACGGAGAACGTTTCCCTGGCTGGAAAGGTTGGCTTTCATCAACAACTCCAAACCCCCAAAATGTAAATGAAACCAACATGCCTTCAATTGTTGAATATATGCCTGTCATCAATGCTCCCATAACTGAAGCAGCTACAGTACAGAAGGTGCTACAACTATCTTTGGAGGCAACACAAGAGCTTGGTCAGCCATATACATTTGTAACATTTGACCTTGCTGTAGCAAAGAAAGCTTACGATATTGTCTGGCAAAACCCACAGCTTTACAAAACAGTCATTATTCACCTGGGTGTCTTTCACACCATAATGTCATATCTTGGTGCCCTGGGAAAGCTCCAAAGTGGATCTGGTTTTGAAGAAATTGTGACTGAAGCAGGGCTATGTGCACATGGTTCTATGGATAGGGTTATGAGTGGAAAGAACTACAACAGGGCTATACGAGTGCATGTGTCTGTTTTGGAGGCTCTAGAGAGACTTCTGCTTGCAAAATTTGAGCAGGACACGGATTCAAAACTCGGTAAAGACCTCATGCCTTACATAAAGGAATTCACCGAAGGAATATCAAGCCATACAGCTAATAAAATTCTCCAGTCAACTGTGTATGCTGAGTTATTTTCCCAGTATGAAGCCTTCAAAGAGAGTGTCCGCTCAGGAAAGTACGGAAAAACTGCACAATACTGGATCCAATACATGGACAGAGTTTGGCTTCTCCTCCAGTTTCTGCGAGCTACAAAGACTAACAACTTTCTTCTTCATATATCTTGTTTAAAAGAACTGTGCCCACTGCTTTTTACCATGAATCACCACAATTATGCCAAGTATCTCAGTGTATATTTTGTGTCAGTAGCCAACCTGATTCATTCCCATCCAGGGGCAGAAGAAATGTTACAAGATAATGGATTTAGTGTCTCCAGATCAAGGACGCCTGCTGGAAGAATAGCAGTTGATATGACCATTGAACAAACAATAAACAAACATGCAAAGACAAAAGGAGGTATTGTTGGGTTCAGCAAGAGTCTTCCAAGCTATTACCGTTGGAGTGTAACAAGACACAATCGAGCAGAATATGTATCAGCAACCCAAAGAATGATCAGCAACAACAACTGTATGGATATAGACACCCACAAAGAATTGAGCCTTGCAGAAAAAAGACAAAGTGAAAAGCGAGTGCAAAAGATCCTCCAGGCATTTTCAGCATTTATCAATCCCTTTGAAGTTGAAGATGGTCTGGTCAGTCTAGCTTCAGGAATGAAAGTGCAAGAGGATGTTGCTGATGACCTGCTAGCCGTGGAAAAATAGGAAAAAGATTGTTTGAAAGTTTTGTTGAAAACAGACTGAAGGAAAAGACTGTAGAATTTCACAAGCCATTAGAAAGGAACAAGACCAAGACATATGCATCATTGAGGAAAGTGGTAACAGTGAAAAAAGACATGAACGTGGTCAAAATCAAGGCACAAAGAAATTTATTTGGCCAGCTTCTTGTTTTGTCCCAAGAGCACAGTGTTGATCTTCAAAAAGTTCTTCGATATCCTCTAACACCTACTCCATGGTCGCTGGCTTCATCAGATGGTTTACCTCTGAAGACCAACAAAGCAACTCTGTTGCACAAGCTCACGCCTGACAATTCATTAATGTTCGAGGATTATGCAAAAAAAAAAAAACACCGTTTACATTGTTGATGGCAATGCACTGTTACAAACTCTGTCAGCAATCCCAAATACATTTGGTGAAATACTTACATGTTCCTCCTTACCACAAGCAGCTTGTGTACACTTTGTGACTGATACTTACATAGAAGATTCAATCAAAGGTTGTGAGAGATTGAGGAGATGATCTTCTGAAGATAATGCATACTTGTTAAGAGGATCTGAAACAACAGTGCCCAGACGTTGGAAATCATTTCTCAGCTGCGTTGATAACAAAAGATCCCTTATCAGGTTTCTCCTCAAGGAATGGGAAAGTAACGAATATGCAAAGAAACTGAGAAACAGGGAAATCTTCTTTGTCTGTGAAGAGAGATGCACCTTACTTTACAGTGACACGGATGAATTTACCACAGCTGTACCTTGTCTAGATCTCTACTCATCACAGGAAGAGGCAGACACACGAATTATACTGCACTGTCAATATGCTTCCCGCCAACCAAACTGTGAAACAATTGTTGTCAGATCACCAGACACGGATGTCTTCTTATTTCTCCTTTCATTCTCAGAGACAATTGGAAAGACCCTGATTTTTGATACTGGCTGTAGCAACAACAGGCGACAAATCAATGTCTCTCAGATTGCAAAGACTTTGTCTAAACAGATGTGTGATGCATTACTTGGTGTCCATGCATTCACAGGCTGTGACACAACAAGTTGCTTTGCTGGGCAAGGAAAGCCGAAAGCTCTAAAATTTCTTCAAAAGGAGGAAGACCTTAGAATTCTGTTCTCCAGATTTGGAACATCAGCAGCTGTTTTGAGTAATGACTGTCTCATGTTAGAGTCATTTGTGTGCAAGCTGTATGGCAAAACCTCATGCACAAGTGTCAACAAAGTGAGGTATGACATACTTCGGTACCATCTCATGCAGTGGTGGAATTGATCTGTGTCAGATGCCTCCTTGTAGTCAAGTATTGTCACTGCACATATCAAGAGCCAACATTCAAACTCTCATTTGGAGGAATGCAGTGTGCCAGAATCCTAGCATTCCAAAACCAGAGGATAACGTTTGGCAGAGAAATTCTGCAACTGAATTGGAAGTACAGTGGTTCAAAGATGCTTTCATTCCAGATGAGTTGCAGGAAATTGTGTATGAAGAAAGCTGCACCAGTACTGACGAAGATACATATGCCGAGGATGGTAGTGATAGCTTTGACAGTGATTTCCTTGACGACACTTCAGAGGACGAAGAGGATTTTGCTACTGATGATGAGGATATGTAATAAATTGGTGAGCAGTGCAAACTGTTAAGGAGTAAAGCATGTTTGCAAAACACATAAGGATATTGTTTTTATGTACTTACTGCATCTTGAATCAAGAATCCCTTTTGAGTATCAATTATTCTTCATAATATAACATGCGATTTCGTTCAAAAGTCTTCGGTAATGATGCTTCACTTGGGTTGTGAACAAATTAGTCTTTTTTCATGATATATCTATTATTTTTACCACACCTTCAACTTACTTTTAAATGTGACAACTGGACATCAATACCATGTTTAAAAAGAATGAAAATTATGATGAATTTGGCATCCCACAAAGTGGAGAAAAATTTAAGGGTTGCGTACACTTTTAGTTTTTCCTGTGACGGAGAAATATGAAGGTTGTTGTTGAGGCTTGGGCCATAGCTTTCTTCAGTGCTACATTTTTAATGAACATGCTGTTTTTGGCCATATTTAAAATAATTTTTGTGTAAAACACTGAAATAGCCCATAAGTTTAGATATGACACTTCATGAGATTACTGACAAATTGTTTCAACTTTCTGTGAATCTATATAATATTTACAAATTGAAAGCTTGTGCACATAGTTTGATAGTATATTCAATTTCCTTCAGTTTGATACCCAATTTGCATATATTTGAATTAATATTGTAGTCTCCAGAGCCTTTGAAAGAAATGTTGTCTCTATTTTGCAAGGGGACACAACTCACTTTTTTCAAAGGGCCATAACTCTCTTAAATGACACTTATTTTTACGGTAACAGTGGAATTTGTATGGCCAATAAGTTCTATTATTTGAAAAACATAGTGGCATAAACTCCCAAAGGGGGGGAGGGGGGTCCCAGTGGCCTAAGCACTATGTGTGTGTGTGTGTGTGTGTGTGTTTGTACGTGTGAATGTGTGTTTGTGTTTATTTGATTGTGTGTATTTGTGTTTGTTTGTGTGCAGGCGTGTGTGTTTGGTATCGTGTCTATGAAAGTGTGTGTTCGTGTGAGCCTGGAGTTATCTTCAATCGTTATGGTGGAAAATAAATACAATTTATCACAATGAAGAAAAAAAAACACATTACTTTAATTTATTTTTTAACATATCAAATTTAAAAACCTATATGTATCCATATATATCCATATATATTAAAAACCAAATGCAAAACAAAACAGAACCCATTGAAATTTCGTATTTCCAACATATTATGTAATATTTAATATGTAACCAGGTCAGCAATCTTCTACATCTAACAGGTGTTTGTGTGTGTTTGTGTGTGTGTATGTGTGTGTGTGTGTGTGTGTGTGTGTGTGGCCTGAGATCTCTCACAAATTAGACACAGAACACAGAGTTCATCTGTTTTGGGGCTTAAGCCCAGCTGAGTATAGACATGCCCTAATGGAGGGTCGTAAACTACGACGCATGTACGTGTCATCTTCATCCCCGTCATTTGTCACCGAGATTCCGACACGTTTCTTACATAATCCACGGGAATTATCACGTGACAATTGACAAAATACTTCTTGTATCCACGGTGAGAGTTTGTGTTGTTTTTTGGGTTTTTTTTTAACTTCAGAACCTTAGCTATGAGTTCCGGAGTATTTCAACAACAACAACAACAACAATAATAATAATAATAATAATAATAATAATAATAATAATAATAATAATAATAACAATAATAATAATATAAATTGTTGATCTTTAAAGTTAAATATAGAGACTACAATTTCTATCTACCAAAAAATTACGAATTATTCAATGTTGGGTTGGCAGATCTGATCACTGGACGGATTCTGACCTCTGATAGGTCAAACTATTTATCTCAGTCTTATTTATAATTTTCACGATCCGACGTGCACTTATTTGTAGGTCTGATAACCCAATTCCGTACGGGCTCATTGTTGTAATGGAAATCTCCAAAAAATGACGCAAAATTATTATTATTATTATTATTATTATTATTATTATTATTATTATTATTATTATTATTATTATTATTATTATTATTATTATTATTATTATTATTATTGTTGTTGTTATTATTATTATTATTATTATTATTATTATTATTATATTATTATTATTATTATTATTATTATTATTATTATTATTATATTATTATTATTATTATTATTATTATTATTATTATTATTATTATTATTATTATATTATTATTATTATTATTATTATTATTATTATTATTATTATATTATTATTATATTATTATATTATTATTATTATTATTATTATCATTATTTTATTATATATTATTATTATTATTATTATTATATTATTATTATTATTAATAATTATTTATTATTATTATTATTATTATTATTTATATATTAATTATATTATTATTATTATTATTATTATATTATTATTATTATTATTATTATTATTATTATTATTATTATTATTATTATTATTATTATTATTATTATTATTATTATATTATATATATTATTATTATTATTATATATATTATTATTATTATTATTATTATATTATATTATTATTATTATTATTATTATATTTTTATTATTATTATTATATTATTATTATTATTTTATTATATTATTATTATTATTATTATTATTATTATTATTATTATTATTATTGTTGTTGTTGTTGTTGTTGTTGTTGACATACTCCGAAACTCAAACCTTAGATTTATCCATTGTGTGCGTGCGTGCGTGCGTACGTACGTGTGTGCTATGGTGTACTGTTCGTGTGTGTGTGTACTATTGTGTCTTCGTGTGTGTGTATGTGTGTGTATGTGTGTAAGTGTCTGCTGTCACGTTTCTTTTCCTTATTTTTGTTTATCATTGTGGTGCGTCTCGCATTTTTCCCGCCCAGTCAAGACCGATTCTGCGCGCACGACAAAAAGCGACGGTGACGCAAGGGAAGGGGACATAATCGTCATTTCAACGACGGATTAACGGTCATCAATCACATTGTGTCAAGAGTAACCCCCCTTACCTCTTTGTGACAACCGGTCTGACATGTGTTGCCATAACTACCGTTTTGTTAGGCGTGTTTTGTTGCTATAAATAATCGTTGTCCTCTCCAAGACTGGGGCAAATTTTTTTTTTCAGTAGGTACACTTCTCACCCCCATCCCTTCACTTGGTGTGGCTTTGTGGTCTAATGGTTCGAGTCCCGCTTTGAACGCGATGTGCAAAATTGAACGTGCCAGCCATGGAGTTTTCGCGATGGCTGCCTCTATTCTCTCCCCCCCCCCCCCCCCCCCCCCCCCCGAAAAAAACGTCGCCGGCTTTTTGCGATTTGGATTTGATTGATTTTTTTTTTTTTAATTGTGCAACTTGTGACAAGAAACTTAACAAATTACTGCATTACAACCTTTGGATTAAACATACAACAATTGTGGACTACTATTATGAAGACTAGCATCCTAGACTAGGGGGGTGAGAATAGTCACTTCGTTTCGGGGCGATAGCACAACTTTTTGATAAAGTCCGGGGAGGTCTTTCGAAAGCTCCTACATCCCCAGTATTCTTGTTTTTTTATAATGTTCTAGTAGGGGGTTTTGGAGGGGGAAAACTTTTTTTTTTAAGTCTCGCCCCCCCCCCCCCTCCTAAACCCCCTACTAGAACATTATATATATAAAAAAAGTTTTCCCCTCCCAAACCCCCTACTAGAACAAGAATACTGGGGATGATCTATTTCCCTCAGAAAACTGAGGGCCGGCTCTATTTCTTCGAACGCTCAGGAAAATAAACTTGAACTCTATTTCTCCCAAAGGGTCGGCTAGACTCCAGTAGCTGATGGGTTACGGACGCGATGTCGACGCAAAAGTAAATGCTCAAACAGAGTGGACAGGGCATTGGATTGGATTCAACAGTCTGATGTCACGCCGCCCGGCAACGGCGGCCATCTTGGTTCTATACAAAGGAAATCATTACCTTTTATTCTTCATGCTGGCTAGAACTTTTCATATGCCTTGTGATCAGAATGTAATGATCAGAATGAATCAAAAAAGTTTTCCCCTCCCAAACCCCCTACTAGAACAAGAATACTGGGGATGATCTATTTCCCTCAGAAAACTGAGGGCCGGCTCTATTTCTTCGAACGCTCAGGAAAATAAACTTGAACTCTATTTCTCCCAAAGGGTCGGCTAGACTCCAGTAGCTGATGGGTTACGGACGCGATGTCGACGCAAAAGTAAATGCTCAAACAGAGTGGACAGGGCATTGGATTGGATTCAACAGTCTGATGTCACGCCGCCCGGCAACGGCGGCCATCTTGGTTCTATACAAAGGAAATCATTACTTTTTATTCTTTATGCTGGCTAGAACTTTTCATATGCCTTGTGATCAGAATGTGTGAAAGTCAAAACATGATCAAATTTATGGGGTTTTTTCCCCTCTGGATACGCTTTTATGCTCGCCGGAGAAATATTTCATACGGGCTTCCGCCATTGTTCCGATAGTTTAGAGCCAGTGTTATTAAGTTACCATGCGTCATAAGGAAGGAAGTGACGTTAGGACTGTTGAAGAGTATTCTCACGAATCATCAAGCTAGCGTTTTTAGGCACATTGTTGACAAAGACAGATTTTGGGAGGCCTTCCGAAAGCTTTGTTAACTAGGTCTACTTATGTGACCTCTTTGGCAGTTCAACGCGAAGTGCAAAAGTGAACGCGGCATGGAGTATTCGCGATAGCACAACTTTTTGATAGAGTCTGGGTAGGCCTTCCGAAAGCTCCTACATCCCCAGTATTCTTGTTCTAGTAGGGGGTTTGGGAGGGGAAAACTTTTTTTTATAATGTTCTAGTAGGGGGTTTAGGAGGAGGGGGGGGGGAGACTTTAAAAAAAAAGTTTTCCCCCTCCCAAACCCTCTACTAGAACATTATTTAAAAAAAAAAGAATACTGGGGATGTAGGAGCTTTCGAAAGACCTCCCCAGACTTTATCAAAAAGGTGTGCTATCGCGAATACTTCATGGCTGGCGAGTTCACTTCTGCACTTCGCCATGCACTGTCAAAAGGAGAACAGAAGTAAACCTAGATTAGAAAGCCAAAGTCTCTAGACGGAAACAGATGTTGAAAGACATATTATAGGGAATGAGATTAGCGGAAGAGGAGTGTCCCTTGATTGGACGTCACCCATAGTCTGTGACGTCACCGGCGGAAAAGTTCATGCGCACAACCAACATGACGTTCTCTCTCTAATAACTTTTCCGCCGGTGATGTCACAGACTATGGGCGACGTCCAATCAAGGGACACTACTCTTCCGCTAATCTCATTCCTTATTAGCTCAGAAAAGTGAGTGGAGCAGGCACTTATGTTGGTAACAACAAGATATGAAGTGAATAGAAAAGTGCCAGAAGACAATAGAGAATAAAAATTTTTTATTCTCTATTGTCTTCTGGCACTTTTCTATTCACTTCATATCTTGTTGTTACCAACATAAGTGCCTGCTCCACTCACTTTTCTGAATTAAAATTCACCCCATACACCGGAGCATACTCAATGTCTCAATCGTTTCTATGTTATATGTTTGTGTTGAGAATATTGGCTATTAAGCTTAACTGCTGGTCAAAATTATTCGCGATGGTGGTGTACGAACGAATCGGCGATCTCAAGAAGTGGGTGAGAGAGGGATCTAGTAATGACTTTGAGTTTGAAACGAATATTTTTGTGTTCGTGGATAGCTCACACGGTAGAGCCACGCTCTCACCTGCCAGGCGGAGTTGTCGTACCAATAAGGTCGCAGGTTCAAACCCCACCACCGCCGCGAAAAAATTTTTATTCTCTATTGTCTTCTGGCACTTTTCTATTCACTTCATATCTTGTTATTCCTTATTAGCACAAACTTATGACAGAAGTCTAACAGAAAGTTGGGGATATAAGACACAGCGCCCAAGAGCCTGGCAAAAAAAACAACAAAGAATCCCCCCAAAAATGCATACACATTCATCATTCACACAGACACCCTTGCAAATGACCAAAAAAAAATATTGAGAACCGAAACCATTCGGAGAAATAGAGATCAAGTTTATTTTCCCGAGCATTCGTAGAAAGAGTCACTTCGAAAATTGAGTCCTTGTGAAATAACTATCAACATACATTCTCTCACGATACTAACGTGCGGCTATAATATGGTCTAGTTGTATGATACTTGCTATCGGATCTGAAGGTCCCGGGTTCGAGCTTCGCTCGGCGAATTGTTGAGTCCTTGGAGAAGGCTCTTTACTCACGTTCTCTCACCGTATTCAGGTTTGAAATGAGCACCTGGCCGCTAACAGCGTTGTCTCTGTCCATATAAATTGTAATATCGCCTCACAGGCGTCATGTCTTGTTCTACATAATGTTACATGTTACTGTTTGTCAGGGACCCCTTGTAAAGCGCATTGAGCACGTTTAGTGGATATTGCGCGATATAAAGTCTCAAGTTGTTATTACTGATATGATATGATATGATATGTATATATAGGCATAATTGTATTCACGGATTAAACTAAAGTAATCATTATATAGAAAAGGCATACTTACGTCCTAATGAAAGTCCTTGAAAGGAAATTCCTGTAAAAGAAATGAACATTAGGATGATTAAACTAGGGTTATTATGAGAAAGAGAAAAAAAAAAGAAAATATCTTCATCATCGTCATTTATTTTTTTGTCACAGCTATATATATATATATATATATATATATATATATATATATATATATATATATATATATACATAGAGAGAGAGAGAAAGAGAGAGAGAGAGAGAGAGAGAGAGAGAGAGAGAGAGAAAGAGAGAGAGAGAGAGACTGAGAGAGAGAGAGAGAGAGAGAGAGAGAGAGAGAGAGAGAGAGAGAGAGAGAGAGAGAGAGGACATAAAAATTAAATGATGATGATGAAGATGATGATGATGATGATGATGATGATGATGATGATGATGATGATGATGATGATAATGATGACGTGGATGATGATGATTACGGTGACAATTTTCAAAAAGTCGCCACAGAAAAAAAAAAAACAGAAAAAAAACCCCAAAACATAAACAAAATAAAAAAATAGAAAAACAAGGAAACTTACTTCCTCCTCTGTTAAATCTTGTGGAAGGGACGTTGAAAAACCCCTGTGGTCTGATCTGGCCATAGACCAAGCTGATGACGTTTGCTGCAGGTAGAGGAGAGATAAATGATGATATTAGCTATTTTGGTAGGACATTACAATTAACCGGTAGATAACCACGCCCAGGGGCGTGGCTATATTGGTTGATTTGATGCCCGGCACCGATTCCATCTTGAAAAATGGATTACAGCATTTGAAAAAGTATTAAAACTAAGAAATGGTATAAACCGCCTCTTACTTATTTGAGTATGTCTTTTCTGTATATGTTTTCTTTCTTTTGTATTTACAAATATAACATGTTTTAGTCATTTTCTTCTGTTTCTGGCACCACCTTATACTGTAAGCATGCCACGCCACTGACCACGCCTCTCGGACAGTCGCTATCATGTAAACAATGGCAGTGATTGGTAGAAACTACAGCAAACTACACATGTTTTACTATCGATGGTATGTGTTTAAGTAAAATAGCCACTGTTCTACCGCTTGATCAGTAGAATCAGCACAGAAATCTATCTGTGTAAACTTAAACGTTTTTAATATGATCGAGAAAACCATGTGATAACTAGTCACCCATTTGTCAATATAAAAACAATAACAATGATCAGATGGAGGTCGAATTCGTTCACGTTATTGTTTATAAAAAAACCCCAACTATATTTGTCCGAGCACGTGTGAAGGTGTGTCACAAATTCCATGTTTTGATTGGTAAAAAATCTACTGGTTAATTGGATTCACTAGTCTGATGTCACGTCGCCCAGTAACGGCGAGCAGCTTGGTTCTAAACAAAGAAAATGGGTACTCTTTATTCTTCATGCTGGTTAGAACTATTCATATGTCATGTGATCAGAATGTATAAAAGTCAAAACATGATCATATTTGTAATATTTTTCTCCTCTGAATATACTTTTATGCTCGTCGGAGAAGAATCTCATAAGGGCGTCCGCCATTGTTCCGATAGTTTAGAGCCAGTTACTAAGTTACCATGCGTTATTACGAGGAATTGACGCCATGACTGTTGAAGCGTATTATCTAACTATGTGAGGCTATGTGGTCTAGTGGTATGACACTCGCTTTCGGATGGGAAAGCCCTGGGTTCGAGCCTTGCTCTCTCGGCGAAAAGTTGAGTCATTGGAGAAGACTCTTTACTCAAATTCTCTTATCGTACTCATGTGTAAAATGAGTACCTGGCCGTTAACAGCGTTGTCTCTGTCCGAAAAAGTTGTAATATCGCCTAAAGGTGTCATGTCTCGTCCTACATGGTAAATGTTGCTGTTGGTCACGAACCCCTTGTAATGCGCTTTGAGCACGTTTAATGGATATTGCGCTGTATAAAATCTCGTTTTTAATTTTTTTTTAATTATTTAATATTTTGTTATAGCTATAAATACTTCATCAAAATAAATAACAAATCGCTGTACATACAATGTGAATAAACACCTCTCTCGATTCAAATTTTGGATACAAGCTGGAGACTATTTGGACATATGTGACACATCGTCTCAAGACAGTATTATGTCGGAACGAACCAGGTGCTTAAAAGCCCGAATTTAATGGTAAAACTTGTCAAAAATATAAAATGTTGGCATCAGCACCCTAAAATATGGTGTCCATTCTCATCAATGAATAATACAAACTCAACACAAGTCTGATATGTCTGGCTATAAATCAAATTTTCAACATCTTAACCATCCCGACTTAATACCGTTTTGAGGCGGAGGGTCACATATCTTAAGGAGAGACAGAAATATTCAAGATAATCAAATCAAATCAAATCAAATTCCCTTTATTCATCCCATAGGGGAAATTTCTCTCTAGGGTCTATTCCAGGGGAACACTGGAGTAGACGATGCAACGCCGCAAATTGACCTAGGGCGAGATGAGAATTTGCTCAAGGCCACACAGCGCAGTGTATGTGTGTGTGGGTATGTGTGTGTGTGTGTGTGTGTTGTGTGTGTATGTGTGTGTTGGGTGTGTGTGTGTTGAGTGGGTGTGTTGGGTATGTGTATATGTGTGTGTTGGGTGTGTGTGTGTGTGTTGGGTGTGTGTGTGTTGGTGTGTTTGGTATGTGTGTGTGTTGGGTATATGTGTGTGTTGGGTATGTGTGTGTGTTGGGTATGTGTGTAATAATAATAATAATAATAATAATAATAATAATAATAATAATAATAATAATAATAATAATAATAATAATAATGATGATAAAAATGATGATGATATAATAATAATAATAATAATAATAATAATAATAATAATAATAATAATAATAATAATAATAATAATAATAATAATAATAATAATAATAATAATAATAAATCTTATTGAACAGAAAGTGACATTCCAGACAACCTATATTCAATACTTTGGAGTATATTTTTGATCATGTTGAGGGCAAATTATAATTGGTAAAGCTCTTTTTATGGTGACTTTATTCTCCCATGGAAAATACAACGAATTTCTGAAATTAAAAAAATTAAAAAATTAAAAAATTGAGCTTTATATAGCGCAATATCCTCTAAATGTGCTCAAAGCGCTTTACATTTTACACCTGAGTACGGTGAGATAATGTGAGTAAAGAGCCTTTTCCAAGGACTCAACTATGTTCCGAGCGCGAGGTTCGAACCCAGGACCTTCCGATCCGACAGCGAATGTCATACCACTAGACCATATGTGACGAAACGTCTCAAAACGGTATTATGTCGGGATGGACCAGATGCTAAAAAGTCAAATTATAGTCAAACTGGTCAAAAATATAAAACGTTGGTATTTAGCACAGTAAAATATGATATTCCTTCTCCTCTATAACGCAAACTAATCAACTTAAGTCTGATATTTCTGGCTACAAATTCAATTTTCAGCATCTTAGTCATCCCGACTTAATACCGTTTTGAAACGAAGGGTCACATATAGCCGCACAAAAAGGCAACTGTGACTTGTTTTCAGGTCTTTTAATCGAAGTTGTTAGAGGCTCAATGTTATAATGGAGTCACTCTCAAACATAGGCAAACTATTGGAGAATAAAATGGATGGATAGAAGCGAAAACTGGAGCTATCATATTGATGCTATACGTTTAGGTAAAATACTCACAACCTCCGCTAGCCGCTAACCTTAAACGTGTTTATAGATATAATTTACTAAAGCTAAGACTTTTCAAATCAAACGTGAAGTCCGTCCTACTGTATGGATGTGAAACTTCGAACGCATCACAGGCATGTATAAGGAGGGTACAGATTTTCGTAAACAGGTGCATGCGTAAGCTACTCAGAATAAAATGGATGGATAGAATAAAAAATGAAGAAGTATGGAAAAGAAGACAGCAGAAACCAGTGGGAGAGGAAATAGGAAGAAGACGATGGAGGTGGATTGGACACACGCTTAGAAAGAATGACTCAACTATAACAAAGAAAGTATTGGGCTGGAACCCTCAGGGCAGAAGATCAAGGGGAAGGCCACGAGGAACGTGGAGAAGAATTAAAGAAGCTGATATACAGTGAAGTGATAAGACCTGGAACGAGTTATAAAAAAGTTAGCTCAGGATAGAGAAGGATGGAAACTGTTTGTCTGTGACCTATACCCTGACCCAGGGTGAAAAAGGCAATGATGATGATGACAACAATGTTAAAACAAGCCCGTAATACGCTTCAACAGTCGTGACGTCACTTCCCTCGTAATGACATAGTAACTGGCTCTAAACTATCGGAACAATGGCGGACGACGCCCTTATAAAATATTTCTCCGACGAGCATAAAAACGTATCCAGAAGAAAAACAAAACATTATAAATCTGATCATGTTTTGACTTTTACACATTCTGATCACAAGACATATGAAAAGTTCTAGCCAACATGAAGAATAAAAAGTACAGATTTTCTTTGTTTAGAACCAAGATGGCCGTCGTTGCTGGGCGACATCAAACTCGCTTTCGGATCGGAAAAGACTCTTTACTCACATTCTCTCACCGTACTCAGGTGTAAAATGAGTACCTGACCGTTAACAGCGTTGTCTTTGTCAGAAAAATTGTAATATCGCCTGACAGGCGTCATGTCCCGTCCTACGTGTTAAATGTTGCTGTTGGCCAGGGACCCCTTGTAAAGCGCTTTGAGTACATTTAGTGGATATTGCGCTATATGAAAAGCTCGATTAAAAAAAAATATATACATAATTACATACTTACCAAATAGAAGAGTGAGCACAATCTTGAGGGAAGCCATCTTGTGTTTTGTTTTTGTTTTTGTTTTTGTTTTTGTTCTTTAAATTATTTAAAGAAGTATAATACACAAAGTTCCTAGATAGAATATTGATAAAAAAAAAAAAAAAAAAAAAGAAGAATTACAAATTTATCACAACAGAATTACAATACTCAGACGATTAGATAATAATATTCCGTTTCGTTTTGCAATCTTCTCACAACACTGTCTTTGTATTCGTTCCTAATTTTTTATTCAACCGCTAATCTCCTTATAATTTCATTCACAAAGTACTTTGTCTTCTTTTCTCTCCTATTGTTCTTCTGCTTCTTGTTTCTTCGTTCCTATATTATTATTATATGGTCCCAATAAACAAACTGTTTCTTTTTCTTTAAAAATTACGGTTCCTGTTCCTCGACTGAATAAACCCCCGTTGACTGAAGGGCGAACGTTGTTGTTTGCCGTGCTAACCAAGCCGTCCGTCCGTCCCATCGCGGTCTCTCCCCCCCCCCCCCCCCCCCCCCCCCCCCCCCCCTTCCCCAAATTTGATGGACGAGACTTTTCAACCAATGAGAGCGCACAAAGCGCGGCGGTCATCATTTATTCTTGCAATCCAAATCGCGTCAGCGGTGATACAAATTCAGCTTTGTCACCGAATGCAACTTTTTTTTTTTAAAAATAGCTTTTATATAGCGAAATATCCACTAAATGTGCTCAAAGCGCTTTACAAGAGATCCCTGATCAACAGCAACATTTAACATTTAGGACGGGACATGGCGCCTGTTAGGCGATGTTACAATAATATTTTTCGGACAGAAACAACGCTGTTAACGGCCAGGTACTCTTTTTACACCTGAGTACGGTAAGAGAATGTGGTTAAAGAGCCTTCTCCAAGGACTCAACTATGTGCCGAGCTAGGCTCGAACCTAAGACCTTCCGATCCGAAAGGGAGTGTCATACCACTAGACCACATTATAGCCGCGCTACATTTATTTTGGATGTTGTCTCGTTTCGTGGGTTGGTTGGTTGACTGGTGGCAAAACTCTTCAACAATCGTAACGTCACTTCCTTCCTAATGACGCATGGTAACTTAGTAACACTGGCTCTAAACTATCGGAACAATGGCGGACGCCGTATGAAATATTTCCCCGGCGAGCATAAAAGCGTATCCAGAGGAAAAAAACCCCCCATAAATTTCGATTATGTTTTGACTTTTACACATTCTGATCACAAGGCATATGAAAAGTTCTAGCCAGCATGAAGAATAAAAAGTAATGATTTTCTTTGTTTAGAACCAAGATGGCCGCCGTTGCCGGGGGGCGTGACATCAGACTACTGAATCCAATCGTTGTTACATTGGCGGCGCTGGTGTTCGTGAATATGGGATTTCCTGTGGAGACATAAATCGAAATTGGGTGACAAGACACTTTGTCAGATGTCATTCCCCAGTATCGTGACGAGATAGAGATACCGCTACACACTTATTTTTAGTCTGTAACGACCAAACAACACATACACATTCATACACACTTACACAATGTCTTCTTCCCATTCATTATAACACACTTGATTCTTCATTGATGATTGACTTGTCTGTGCGTGCTGAATGGTTGAGATTTTGTTGAGTTCGATACGAGGTGTGTGCAGCGATGTGTTCTAGTGGTATGACACTTGTGATCCTCCGTCTCAAAACGGTACATATTTTTCTTCTTCTTCTTCTTCTTCTTCGTTCCCGTCACGTCACATGGTCAGTCCGGTCTGGTGAATGAAGCCCACAGTGGTCCTGTATACCTATATATACCAAACTTTGAATGTTTCAGACTCAAAACCCGTCTTCAGCCAACGACAACAACAAAAGAAAAAGATTTTTTTTTTGGTCACAAATACAAAAACTTTGTGTTAAATTCCTATTTGATACGATGGATAATAAATACAAATTCTAACAAGGCCACTAACTCAAAATTCGTCATCCTTAGTATTTGTGACCCTCCGTGTCAAAACTGTATTATGTCGGGATGCTTCAGACCCCAAAAAGTGAATTTGGAGATAAAAGAATGATGAGAAATTGGAGCTTAGAAGTTTTTGCAATGCAAGAAATAGTCTTTATACTACAGCAAAACGTACAGAAATTGAACCCAAGTTGGATATTTGTCGCTATGAATTCAATTTCCCTTACCGAGTGGATCCCGACATAATACCGCTTTGATACGGTGGGTCACAAATGTCTTCTTCCCATTCATTATAATACACTCAATTCTTCATTGATGATTGAATTCACCATACGTGCTGACTGAATGGTTGAGATTTTGTTGAGTTCGATACGAGGTTTGTGCAGCGATGTGTTCTAGTGGTATGACACTTGTGATCCTCCGTCTCAAAACGGTACATATTTTTCTTCTTCTTCTTCTTCTTCGTTCCGTCACGTCACATGGTCAGTCCGGTCTGGTGAATGAAGCCCACAGTGGTCCTGTATACCTATATATACCAAACTTTGAATGTTTCAGACTCAAAACCCGTCTTCAGCCAACGACAACAACAAAAGAAAAAGATTTTTTTTTTGGTCACAAATACAAAAACTTTGTGTTAAATTCCTATTTGATACGATGGATAATAAATACAAATTCTAACAAGGCCACTAACTCAAAATTCGTCATCCTTAGTATTTGTGACCCTCCGTGTCAAAACTGTATTATGTCGGGATGCTTCAGACCCCAAAAAGTGAATTTGGAGATAAAAGAATGATGAGAAATTGGAGCTTAGAAGTTTTTGCAATGCAAGAAATAGTCTTTATACTACAGCAAAACGTACAGAAATTGAACCCAAGTTGGATATTTGTCGCTATGAATTCAATTTCCCTTACCGAGTGGATCCCGACATAATACAGCTTTGATACGGTGGGTCACAAATGTCTTCTTCCCATTCATTATAATACACCCAATTCTTCATTGATGATTGACTTCACCATACGTGCTGACTGAATGGTTGAGATTTTGTTGAGTTCGATACGAGGTTTGTGCAGCGATGTGTTCTAGTGGTATGATACTTCCTTTTTGATCGGGAGCTCCTGGGTTCGAGCCTCGCTCAGCGCATAGTTGAATTTTTTTTTTCAAACATACCCTTCAAACAAGATGTCTGGTGTCAACAGGAATCACCCATGTTCTCCAAATGAGCAGATTGGAGGTTAATAAAAAAAACGAAAGTGTCTGAAGCGCGGCTCGAACCCGGGACCTTCCGGGTCATATAGTTGAGTCCGTGGGAAAGGCTCTTTACTTACATTCTCTCATATACTCAGATGTAAAATGAGTACCTGGCCGTTAACAGCGTTGTATCTGCCGGAAATTTTTTTTATTGTAATATCGCCTAACAGGCGTCATGTCTCATTCTACATAATGTTTCGTGTTGCTGTTTATCAGGGACCCTTTGTAAACCGCTTTGGGCACGTTTAGTGGATATTGCGCTATATAAAAGTTCAAGTTTTAGCAGTATGGATCTTATGAATCTGTGTCAAATGTCAAGGTCGTTTATAGATAGTTCGAAGATGACGTCACTCAGGTCTTTGTTATTGTTTTTTTTTTTGCCATCCGCGTTTATGAGTAATACTCACTGAACTGTATTAACCAGACTATAAACGTTCATGGTTACATACAGTTTTGTGTGTTGGTCCGTTATACTTCCGGATGGCAATGTTATGAGCTTCTTAGCCAAGCGCATACTATCAATTTGTGACGCTCGCCACAAGAATATTCCAATACTTGTCTTAGTCCATGCAGCTATTTGGTCTTGAGGTATGATACTCGCTCCGGATCGGAAGGTCCTGGGTTCGAGCCTCCCTCGGCGCATAGTTGATGTCTTGTGTCCCATCGTATCTAAACAGCATTATGGGGCAGCGTGGCTGAGCGGTAACGGTCTTTGTTTGCTTCGGACCCAAAAGGTACCGAGTTCGATCACCCGCCGAACAGTAACACACTTTATAGATAGTTCGAAGATGACGTCACTCAGGTCTTTGTTATTGTTTTTTGCCATCCGCGTTTATGAGTAATGCTCACTGAACTGTTTTAACCTGACTATAAACGTTCATGGATACACACAGTTTTGTGTGTTGGTCCGTTATACTTCCGGATGGCAATGTTATGAGCTTCTTAGCCAAGCTCATACTATCTATAGTCACCTGGAACAACTACAAAAGACGTCTAACTTCTAGGTCATGGCACAAGACCGAAGGGCGAGAGCTCAGGTGGTCGCTGGTTCGGATAAGTAAGTAAGTCACCCGCCGAACAGCTGCGCTGTGTGATGTGGCCTTGAGCAAGTCACCTCGCCCTAGCTCACTTTGAGGCGCTGCACCGCGGCTAACGCCTGGGTTATTCCAGTCTTCCCTTGGAATAGACCCTAGAGACAAATTTTCCCCATGTGAAAGGATGAAGGGTTTTTTTTTTGTTTATTTTTTAAAATATTATTATGTCGGGATAACGTAGACTTTACAAATACTCTTCAACAGTCGTAACGTCACTTCCTTCCTAATGACGCATGGTAACTTAGTAACACTGGCTCTAAACTATCGGAACAATGGCGGACGCCCTTATGAAATATTTCTCCGGCGAGCATAAAAGCGTATCCAGAGGAAAAAAACATCCATAAATTTGATCATGCTTTGACGTTTACACATTCTGATCACAAGGAATATGAAAAGTAATTCTAGCCATCATGAAGAATAAAAAGTAATGATTTTCTTTGTTTAGAACTAAGATGGCCGCCGTTGCCGGGCGGCGTGACATCAGACTATTGAATCGTATTGAATTAAAATGCTAAAGATGACTAACTTTGAGTTAGTGACCAGGTCAAAAATTGTATTTAATTTATCTATCGTATCAAATAGGAATTCAACACAACGTTCGTATTTAATTGTTTTAAAAAAATAATTTAAAAATTAAATTCCCTATAGATAGTTCGAAGTTGACGTCACTTATGTCTTTGTTTTTTGTTGGGTTTTTTTTGCCATCCGCGTTTATGAGTAATTCTCACTAAACGGTATTAACCTGCCTATAAACGAACATGGTTACACAAAGTTTTGTGTGTTGGTCCGTTATGCTTCCAGATGGCAATGTTGTGAGTTTCTTAGCCAAGCGCATACTATCTATATTCATCCCATAGGGGAAATTTGTCTCTAAGGTCTATTCTAAGGGAAGACTGGAATAACCCAGGCGTCAGCCGCAGTGCAGCGCCGCTAATTGAGCTACGGCAAGGTGACTACTTGCTCAAGGCCACACACGGCTAAGCGAGGAGTGGTCGAACTCGGTACCTTCCGCCGAGTACGAAGCAAAGACCGTACCGCTGTGCCACACTGCCCTCAATACGCTTCAACTTCTTTCCTAATGACGCATGGTAACTTAGTAACACTGGCTCTAAACTATCGGAACAATGGCGGACGCCCTTATGAAATATTTCTCAGACGAGCATAAAAGCGTATCCAGAGGGGAAAAAAACAACATTATAAATCTGATCATGTTTTGACTTTTACACATTCTGATCACAAGGCATATGAAAAGTTCTAGCCAGCATGAAGATTAAAAAGTACCGATTTTCATTGTTTAGAACCAAGATGGCCGCCGTTGTTGGGCGACTTGATATCAGACTACTGAATCCAATTTGTGACAACAACAACAACAATAAAAGTCAACTTTCAGGACTTCAGAATTCAAATGCAAAGGTTGACGAATTTTGAGTTAGTGGTCATGTTAGAATTTGTATTTATTATCCATCGTATCAACTTAGACTTTCATTGGATTCAGAAGTCTGATGTCACGTCCCCTGGCAACGGCGGCCATCTTGGTTCTAAACAAAGAAAATCATTACTTTTTATTCTTCATGCTGGCTAGAACTTTTCATATGCCTTGTGATCAGAATGTGTAAAAGTCAAAACATGATCAAATTTATGTGTTTTTTTTCCCTCTGGATACGCTTTTATGCTCGCCGGAGAAATATTTCATACGGGCGTCCGCCATTGTTCCGATAGTTTAGAGCCAGTGTTACTAAGTTACCATGCGTCATTAGGAAGGAAGTGACGTTACGACTGTTGAAGAGTATTTGTGACAACAACAGCAACAACAACGTAAACTTTCAGGACTTCAGAATTCAAATGTAACCCACCGTATTAAAGCGGTATTATGTCGGGATCCACTCGGTAAGGGAAATTGAATTCATAGCCACAAATATCCAACTTGGGTTTAATTTCTGTACGTTATGCTGGAGTATAAAGACTATTTCTTGCATTGCAAAAACTTCTAAGCTCCAATTTCTCATCATTCTATCTCTAAATTCACTTTTTGGGGTCTGAATCATCCCGACATAATACCGTTTTGAGACGGAGGGTCACAAATACTAAGGATGACGAATTTTGAGTTTGTGGCCATGTTAGAATTTGTATTTATTATCCATCGTATCAAATAGGAATTTAACACAAAATTTTTGTATTTGTGACCAAAAAAATTTTTTTTTTTCTTTTGTTGTTGTTGTTGGCTGAAGACGGGTTTTGAGTCCGAAACGTTCAAAGTTTGGTATATATATAGAAAAATATGTCTTTTTAAACTTGAGCTTTTATATAACGCAATATCCACTAAATGTGTTCAAAGCGCTTTATAGGGGGTCCCTGACCACCAACAACACGTAACATGTAGAACGAGATATGACGCTTGTTAAACGATATTATAGATGCTGTGCGCTGGGCTATGAAACTCACAACATTGCCATCTGGAAGTATAGATAGAATGCGCTTGGCCAAGGAGTTCACAACATTGCCATCCGGAAGTATAACGGACCAACACACAAACTCTGTGTAACCATGAACTTTTATAGTCTGGTTAATACAGTTTAGTGAGAACAACTCACAAACGCGGATGGCAAAAACCATAACAAAGGCCTGGGTGACGTCATCTGCATACTATCTATAACGAACTGACATACAAAATTATGTGTAACCGTGAACGTTTATAGTCTGGTTAATACAGTTTAGTGAGAATTACTCATAAACGCGTATGGCAAAAAACAATAACAAAGACCTGAGAGAGAGAGAGAGAGAGAGAGAGAGAGAGAGAGAGAGAGAGAGAGAGAGAGAGAGAGAGAGAGAGAGAAAATGGAGGGAGAGAAAGAGAGGAAGAAAAAGAAAGAGAGAAAGGGAGGGAGGGAGTAAATAACAGAAGGAGAGAAAAGTAAGAGAGAGAGAGAGAGAGAGAGAGAGAGAGAGAGAGAGTGAGAGAGAGAGTGGGAGTGAAAGAGAAAAGGGATTGCGATACACACAGAGAGAGAGAGAGAAAGAGAGAGAGAGAGAGAGAGAAAGAGAGAGAGAGAGAGAGAAAGAGAGAGAGAGAGAGAGAGAGAGAAAGAGATAACCGTGGGGATGGGTAAATGTTATGTGCGATGTATTTTATAGCACCGGACACCGTAGATCAAGGCACTCCTATAACAAGGTCTGATGTTGTATTATGGAAATAGACCAGGACCCATAAATATTCACTTTCTGATCGACTCAACTGTCCACTCCCGACGTCCGTGGCCGAGTAGGACACTGTCTCGTCTGTAGGGAAAAAAATATATAATAAACAATGGGAAAATGTGTGGTGTCCGGTGTCCCTCAACTGAGAGGGTCAAGAATAGCCCAACGCCAAGCCAGCGTGTCGTAAAAGGCGACTAATGGTGTGTGATTCCCCCATCTTTGAGTCACCTGGTCCTCCAGGTTGGGGGTTGGCAAAGGGTTAACACCCCTTTCCGTTAAAAGAAACGCAGACAGACAAACCAAATCCTTTTTTAGCTTGGGCGACCGAAGAGTTTCTAGAATGACAGAATGTATGAAGGACAACAGACAATCAAGGGGAAGGCCACGAGGAACATGGAGAAGAATTAAAGAAGCTGATATACAGAGAAGTGGTAAGACCTGGAATGAGATTAAAAAGATAGCTCAGGATAGAGAAGCATGGAAACTGTTTGTCTGTGGCCTATACCCTGACCCAGGGTGAAAAAGGCAATGATGGTGATGATGATAGAGAAGGATGGAAACTGTTTGTCTGTGGCCTATACCCTGACCCAGGGTGAAAAAGGCAATGATGATGATGATGATAGAGAAGGATGGAAACTGTTTGTCTGTGGCCTATACCCTGACCCAGGGTGGAAAAGGCAATGATGATGATGATGAAGGGAAAAATGGAGCTATCATATTGATGCTATAGATAGTATACACTTGGCTAAGAAGCTCACTATAACATTGCCATCCGGAAGTATAACGGACCAACACACAAAACTATGTTTAACTTTGAACGTTTATAGTCTGGATAATAGAGTTTAGTGAGAATTACTAGGCTCGAACCCAGGACCTTCCGATCCGAAAGCGAGTGTCATACCACTAGACCACATAGCCACAATGCTATGAGGGTCATTTAAATAAATCGAGATTTGTACACTACGAGTATCAGCGGCCGTTAACAGCTTTGTCTCTGTCCGAAAAAAATGTAATATTATCGCCTAACAGATGTCATGTCACGTCCTACATGTTACGTGTTACGGTTGGCCCCTTGCAAAGCGCTCTGAGCACGTTTTGTGGATATTGCGCAATATAAAAGCTCAATTTTAAGGTCAATCAAAATTAGTACCAGGCGGTCAACAGCGTTGTCTCTGTCGGAAAAAAAATGTAATATCGCCTAACAGGCAACATGTCACGTCTTACATGTTAAGTGTTGCTGTTGGCCAGGGACTCATTGTAAAACGCTTTGAGATCGTTTAGTGGATATTGCTCTCTATAAAAGCTTATTTTTAGTGGACATTACGCTATATAGAAGCTCAAATTTATTATATAACGGCTAAATTTTTAACTGGCCTTAGTCAGTCCAATCCACAGTAGGGAGAGCCTATCAATTAAGACTTGTGTTGTTTTTTTTTTTGTTTACAGGCATGGACTGCGATGATGGGGATACTACATTAAATTGAAATTAATGGTGGCCATTACATGAACTATGTCCCTATGGTGGTCAGACTGGGCGATGACCGATGTGAAATTTGCTGTCTCTTTGTTTACGGGCTATATAACATGTGACCCTCCTTCTCAAAACGGTATTATGTCGAGATGATTCAGATCCCAAAACAGTGAATTTAGAGATAGAATGATGAGAAATTGGAGCTTAGAAGTTTTTGCAATGCAAGAAATAGTCTTTATACTCCACCATAACGTACAGAAATTAAACCCAAGTTGGATATTTGTGGCTATGAATTCAATTTCCCTTACCGAGTGGATCCCGACATAATACCGCTTTGATACGGTGGGTCACATAATATGGTCTAGTGGTAATACACTGTCTTCGGATCGGAAGGAAGGTCCAGGGTTCGAATCTCACTCTGAGCTCTGAGTGCATAGTTGAAGGTTTGAAGAAGGCTCTTTACTTACATTCTATTACCGTACTCAGGTGTAAAATGTCTGAACTTTTTTGTTGTTGTAATTTCGCCTAATGTGCGATTGTATCAACACATCTCAACCTTCAAACACGACAGTAAAAGATCTTCAACTACGTTGAGCGAGCACACCTGGAAACTCAAGGACTCAAACACGCAATACAAAATCACATGGAACATCGTCTCAAAACAAAAAAAAAAGGTACACATAAACACAAAACATGCAATCTATGGCTAGAAAAGAAATATCAAATTGTAAAAACAAAAACAAACAAACAAAAAACATGCCCCACTAAACAGAAAGAGAGAGAGAGAGAGAGAGAGAGAGAGAGAGAGAGAGAGAGAGAGAGAGAGAGAGAGAGAGATATTCAGCACGTGCTTACACAAGAGAAAATGATTTCTGTCCAATATACACTACACAACCCAATAAAACAACCACTACCCCAGACGCCCAACCCCCAACACAATACCACACCCAGATCGCATACACAATAAATATCCACACATGCACACACATGCGCAACAAATCTACATCCGGAAACAACATTGGCGCCAACTGAACACAACAATATTCCTTCCAGACACAAGGGCTTTTAAAGAACCTCCCCGAAGATTCCAGCAGGATGAAACAACGTTGTCGGAGAATGTAACAGAATGAGGTGAAAATAAGTAAATAATTCGCTCCAAGAAACTGTCGAACTCTCTACGTGATTCCAGCTAACTCCCCTCAACCACACACACACACACACACACACACATATATATATATATATATATATATATATATATATATATATATATATATATATATATATATATTATATATGTATATATATATATATATATATATATATATATATATATATATATATATATATATATATGTATATATATATATATATCGATCTCTTTTCTCTCTCTCTCTCTCTCTCTCTCTCTCTCTCTCTCTCTCTCTCTCCCTCTCTTCTATCTCACACACATTACACACACGCACACAAACACACTGCATATTGTCCTAAAAAAACCCATAAAGATCTTCATAAAGTTATGGCCTGACACTGACCAAAAAATGACGTCAAAATGCCAGTCTTTTGCCACAAAAGAAAACAAATCGTGAGTTGTATTCAATAGTTCAACCAATGAAATACTTTCTTTCCATGAGCTCTACTAACGACAACTGACAAGGCGGTGCAAAAACCAAATAATGACGTCAAACTGCCAGTCCTTTTGATTTTCAGTATCAGGCTATAACATAACGATGGCTACGCACCGATCCCAATTGGATTCAGTAGTCTGATGTCACGCCGCCCGGCAACGGCGGCCATCTTGGTCCTAAACAAAGAAAATCATTACTTTTTATTCTTCATGCTGGCTAGAACTTTTCATATGCCTTGTGATCAGAATGTGTAAAAGTCAAAACATGATCAAATTTATAGGATTTTTTTTTTCGCTCTATCTAGATACGCTTTTATGCTCGCAGGAGAAATATTTCATACGGGCGTCCGCCATTGTTCCGATAGTTTAGAGCCAGTGTTACTAGGTTACCATGCGTCATTATGAAGGAAGTGACGTTACGACTATTGAACAGGGTTGCCAGATTAATTTAAGGCATTCTGCTAACTGGATTTTTAAAATCTGCCAAATACCACAAAAATCTGCCAAACCGTACTATTTATAGTAGATACCCATTTTGAAAACTCATCAGTTTTGTTAAACAAAAAATTCTCAAGGCCGATGTCATACATTTTTTTTCAGTTCCCAAGTTTAAAATAAATCACGAATACATAAAAATTGCCATGGAAAACGTGGAGTAGACCTATACATTCATCCCTAGGCCTCGGAAAATAAAATCTGCCAAAAATCTGCCAAACTGCCAAACCGATTTTTCTCTGCCAGACGACTTCAAACTCTGCCAAAAAAAAGGACATTTGGCATAAAATCTGCCAAATTGGCAACCCTGCTATTGACTCCTATTGATATTAATATTAATAACTTTCAGTCCTTGTCCTATTGTGCACTCTTATCCCAAGTTCGTTCAGTACAACACATCCCACAAGACACCTGTTTTGTTTATGCAAATGATGTCTATGTTATTATAAGACCTGTGTAACGTATTACACAATCATCCCACATATCCCGTTTTCCTTCGTATTATTATAACATATTCATACATTTTGACGCATACATTTTCCATACTAGCTTGACCGGATGTGACGTCACACTTATTAGTGGTTATCCATATAGAGATAGAGCGAAGTTGACGTCACTCAGGTCTTTGTTATTGTTTTTTTTTGCCATCCGCGTTTATGAGTAATGCTCACTGAACTGTATTAACCTGACTATAAACGTTCATGGATACACACAGTTTTGTGTGTTGGTCCGTTATACTTTCGGATGGCAATGTTATGAGCTTCTTAGCCAAGCGCATACAATCTAAATTCCATTTCCATGTGCTCGAGGTCATTGGTCACATTGGAATATGTGCTCAAAGTGACCCACATAGTGAAAAGTGTTCACAGATTTTCTTTATCACGATTGGTCATTTTGTTCAGCTTGACACATGGGTATGTTTACAATTTTCATAAACAAAGCAGCGTGTTTACATTTCTGAAGAAATATCCAATCGTTGGACAGCAACAAATCATGTGATTGATGACTTGGTTGGACGAAAACATGAATATAGATCGCTCCCATTCTCACTAAACTGTATTAACCTTACTATAAACGTTCAAGGTTACACATAGTTTTGTGTGTTGGTCCGTTATACTTCCTGTAATATGGTTAATATTAATGTTCAATACAAGGGAAACAATCCTTGTGTTGTCTAGTTGTATTGTTTCAGTTATGATCCTTTGATGATCCTTCTTTTTATTGTGTTTCTGTTCATAATATTCAGTTCCGGAATAAACACTTCCGGTTTTTTTTAAATCTTGGAAGTCAGCCATGATCAACAACCGGTCTTATAAAGTTATCTTCAATAATCTACAACAATCTTTAATAATCTACAACACTTCCGGATGGCAATGTTGTGAGCTTCTTAGCCAAGCGCATGCTATCTATAGATAGAGCGAAGTTGACGTCACTCAGATCGCCAGCCATTTTTTATGAGTCGTTCTTACTAAATTGTATTAATCAGACTATAAACGTTTAAGGTTACACATAGTTTTGTGTGTTGGTCCGTTGAAGATACTGTACGCTTGGCCAAGAAACTCACAACATCGCCATCCGGAAGTATAACGGACCAACATACAAAACTGTGTGTATCCATGAAGAAGGGTTTTGAGCCCGAAACGTTCCTTGTTTGGTATTTTGTTCTTTTTTGAAGTTGTTCTATTCATTTTTGTTTATGACTTGTTATAGTCCACAGCTTCTAGCAGCCTAGTATCACTTTGACTTGTGGTAAAATATAGAATTATTAAAATACAATTCATGGTATAAAAAGGGGGAGAAAAGTCGAGATTTTTAAAAAATCTGATCCCCCTGTCCACCCAGCAGGAATTGGGTAGCTGGGTCTGTTAGATATGTCGGAAAGTACTTTCCGAATAGCCCAGCGTCCTATCCAAAGGATGTCAAGCAATTACTAGTGCCCATTTCACGCTATAGAAACCGGGATAAACTCTGGATCCATGGGCCTAATGAGTCTGAAGGACTAATTTTTTGTTTGGATATTGTCCGATGTCAACGAATCACCCATGATGTCACAGTGAGCAAATAGGATTCAATAGTCGTAACGTCACTTCCCTCGTAATGACGCATGGTAACTTAGTAACACTGGCTCTAAACTATCGGAACAATGGCGGACGCCCGTATGAAATATTTCTCCGGCGAGCATAAAAGCGTATCCAGAGGGGGAAAAAAACACATAAATTTGATCATGTTTTGACTTTTACACATTCTGATCACAAGACATATGAAAATTTCTAGCCAGCTTGAAGAATAAAAAGTAATGATTTTCTTTGTTTAGAACCAAGATGGCCGCTGTTGCCGGGATGATGACATCAGACTACTGAATCATATTGGGGTTCAGTTAAAGGTAATAGGTTTTATTTATTTTTTTAGAGTTACTTAAAGGAATGCTTGGGTTGTTTCCCTTAGCTTGAGGAACAAGCGGAAGGCTACCCGAAATAAATGTGACCCACCGACTCAGACTAGTATTACGTCGGCGTTATGGATTGTATCATAGCCATCGTTAAGTTATAGCCTGACACTAGAACCGTAGCCATCGTTAAGTTATAGCCTGACACTGACACTAGAACCGTAGCCATCGTTAGCTTATAGCCTGACACTAGAACCGTAGCCATCGTTAAGTTATAGCCTGACACTGACACTAGAACCGTAGCCATCGTTAAGTTATAGCCTGACACTAGAACCGTAGCCATCGTTAAGTTATAGCCTGACACTAGAACCGTAGCCATCGTTAAGTTATAGCCTGACACTAGAACCGTAGCCATCGTTAGCTTATAGCCTGACACTAGAACCGTAGCCATCGTTAAGTTATAGCCTGACACTAGAACCGTAGCCATCGTTAGCTTATAGCCTGACACTAGAACCGTAGCCATCGTTAAGTTATAGCCTGACACTAGAACCGTAGCCATCGTTAAGTTATAGCCTGACACTAGAACCGTAGCCATCGTTAGCTTATAGCCTGACACTAGAACCGTAGCCATCGTTAAGTTATAGCCTGACACTAGAACCGTAGCCATCGTTAAGTTATAGCCTGACACTGAAATCCAAAAAGACTGGCATTTTGACGTCATTATTTGTTGGTTTTTTTTTTGTTTTTTTTTTTTTTTGCACCGCCTAGTGAGTTTTCGTTAGTAGTGCTCAAGGAATCAAGTAGTCCCATTGGTTGAACTATTGAATACAACTCACGATTTGTTTTCTTTTGTGGCCAAAGACTGGCATTTTGACGTCATTTTTTAGTCAGTATCAGGCCATGGTCAGGCTATAGATAGTTCGAAGATGACGTCACTCAGGTCTTTGTTATTGTTTTTTGCCATCCGCGTTTATGAGTAATGCTCACTGAACTGTATTAACCTGACTATAAACGTTCATGGATACACACAGTTTTGTGTGTTGGTCCGTTATACTTCCGGATGGCAATGTTATGAGCTTATTCGCCAAGCGCATACTATCTATTTGTTAACGATGGCTACGATTGTATTCATGATCACTGGCAGACTTCAGCCAAGACAAACGTCATGACATCTTGTTTGCTTGTTTTTTTGTTTTTAAGGGTTTTACGGCGCTTGCAACACATATATCAGCGCCAGTAAAAAGGAAGAAAATGGGATAGTAAAAAGTTCTAGAATTACAATTAAAGCACCCAAGAATAGGTAAGACAAAGGGGAACTGGTTCAAATAGGGATGTAGATTCCAAGAGCACACTATCAGTGTACTCAGTATGAGATCACCTAAATTTCTCATCCAGAAACAAGCACAGGTCGCTACTAAGAGGAACACACTCAAATGTTTTACAAATCATATATAATATAAAGAAAACATAATACAGTGCATAACAAAGAGATGATTTACAGGGAAAATATATCATCTCCCAAAACTATAACTATACATTCGACTGTTTCCCTCTCAGCCAAGGACTCCGACCAAGGTCAAAACAAAACCAAGTAATCTCATTCCAAGACAAAGACAGAAAGCAATTGGAAAACAGATAAGAGGGGATAGAAGACACAGCAAGTACCTCCCTGCCCACTATGGGAGGTCAGGAACCCCACCCAGTCATGACATCTTGGGGAATTGGATTCAATAGTCTGATGTCACGTCCGCCCAGCAACCAGCAGCTTGGTTCTAAACAAAGAAAATCGGTACTTTTTATTCTTCATGCTGGCTAGAACTTTTTCACTTGTCATGATCAGATTTATGTTTTTCTCCTCTGGACACACTTTTATGCTCGTCGGAGAAGTATTTCATAAGGGCGTCCGCCATTGTTCCGATAGTTTTAGATTTAGTTTAGAACCAGTTACTAAGTAACTATCCGTCATTACGAGGGAAGTGACGTCACGACTGTTGAAGCCTATTACTAAAACGGAATTACTTTATCAAGAGGAAAGGAAGTAATCAGTACTATATTGAAGTGACAAGGGATATAACTCATTATAAATTGTAACAAAATAATCCAGTATTAGTTATCTTTCCTAATATATGTATTACAGTCGGGGTGATAAAACAGTTAACTGCCGTACTCTGGAAAAACCCATTTTTAAAAATTTGGCCAGAAAACTCGTCCTTCAAATATCGTTCGATTTAAATGACATCCGTCTTGACAAAAAAACTCTCAAACCTGGGACCGTCATTTAAATCGATCGGTATTTGAAGGACGGGTTTTCTGTCCAAATGATTAAATACGTGTTTTTCTACATTACGGCAGTGATCTGGTTAGGGCTAGGGTGTTAAAAAACTCTGAATTTATAACCAAATATGTGACCCTTCGCCTCAAAACGGTATTAAGTCGGGTTGGCTAAGAAGATGTTGAAAATTGAATTTATAGCCAGAAATATCAGACTTGTGTTGAGTTTGTATGTTTGATTGAGGAGAATGGATACCACATTTTAGGGTGCTAATGCCAACAATTTATATTTTTGACCAGTTTTAACATTTAATCCGGCTTTTAAGAATCTGATTCGTTCTGACATAATACCGTTTTGAGACGATGCGTCACATACATCAGACTTGTGTTTGTTTGTTGTTTTTTGTATTTTGTTTTTTTGTTTTTTTTTGTGGCTAATGTGGTCTTGTGGTATGACGATCTTTTTCGGATTAGAAGGTCCAGGGTTCGAGCCTCACTCAGCGCATACTTGAGTCCTTGAATAAGGCTCTTTACTCACATTCTCTCCCCATATTCAGGTATAAAAAGAGTACCTACCTGGCCGTTAATAGCGTTGTCTCTGTCCCCCCAAAATTGTATTATCGCCTAACAGGCGTCATATTATGTCCTACATGTTGTGTTGCTTTTGGCCAGGGACCCCTTGTAAAGCGCTTTGAGCACGTTTAGTGGATATTGCTCTGAATAAAAGCTCTTTTTTTCTTTTTTTTTGAGGTTCTACACATTTAGGTTTTTCAGCACCAGTAAAAATGAAGAAAATGAGAAACATTCTAGTTGGCGCTTTAATTGTAATTCTACAACTTTTTACTATCCCATTTTCTTCCTTTTTGCTGGCTTTGATATGACCTAAATGTGTCGCAAGCGCCTGAAAATCCTTAAAAACAAAACTTTGAACATAATAAGCCAGCAGTGATTGGGTAGCTGGGTCTCTTAGATATGGTGGAAAGTACTTTGCGATAGATAGACTAGTGTCCTATCCAAAGGATAGCAGTTTCACGTTATAAAATCTGAGATAAACTCAAGCTCCATGGGCCAACCGGCTCTGAAGAACTACATACCACTAAAGTAAAATCGAAAGGTCCAGGGTTCGAGCCTCGTGCTCGGCGCATAGTTGAGTCCTTGGAAAAGGCTCTTTACTCACATTCTCTCACCGTACTCATGTGTAAAATGAGTACCTGGCCGTTAACAGCGTTGTCTTTGTCCAAAAAAATTGTAATATCGCCAAACAGGCGTCATGTCCCGTCCTACATGTTAAATGTTGCTATTGACCAGGGACCCCTTGTAAAGCGCTTTGAGCACATTTAGTGGATCTTTCGCTATATAAAGCGCAATTTTAATTTTTAAAAATAAATTTTGAATAAAATAAAATAAAATTCCCTTTATTTATCCCATGGGGCAAATTTGTCTCTAGGGTCTATTCCAAGGGAACACTGGAATAACCCAGGAATCGGCCACAGAGTAGCGCCGCAAAGTGAGCTATGGCGAGGTGACTTGCTCAAGGCCACACAGCACACCGGTGGGTGATTGAACTCTGTACCTTTCCGGTATGAAGCAAAGACCGTACCGCTGAGCCACGCTGCCGTAAATAAATAAATAAATAAATTCCATTTATTCATCCCCAAGGGGAAATTTGTCTCTAGTGTCTATTCCAAAGGAACACTGGAATAACCCAGGCGCCTACCGCAGAACAGCGCCGAAAATTGAGCTAGGGATATGTGACTTGCTCAAGGCCACACAACGCAGCTGCGGGTGATTGAACTCGGTACCTTTCGGGTAGGAAGCAAAGACCGTACCGCTGAGCCACGCTGCTGTAGAGAATGGAAATTTATAACGAACAGTCCCAGACATAAAACACAAACAGCTATTTATATCAATATAATAATGCTTTCCTTTATTCAAATATTAAAATGTAAAAATGTGGCACAAAATTGCTATCACTATCAATATATCCATCAATTTGTTTTTAAGCATGTTTGATATGAGTAGGTTCTACTGTATGTTCATTACATAGAATTTTACAGCATGAGCCTGGGAAAATCTTTTTTTTTTTTTAATGTAAAAATAAGAAAATTAGATAGTAAAAATATTCTAGTTTACAATTAAAACGACTTGAGGAAAAAGTAAGACAAAGGGGAAATGGTTCAAAGAGGAAACAAATGTGGATTCCAAGAGCACACTATCAGTGTACTTAGTTTGAGATCTTGTCTTTGTTTTTTAAGGGTTTTACGGCGCTTGCAACACATTAAGTAAAAAGTTCTAGAATTACAATAAAGCATCCAAGAAAAGGGAAGACAAAGGGGAATTAGTTCAAATAAGAAACAGGTGTAGATTCAAAAAGCACTCTATCAAAGTACTTAGTTTGAGATCACTAAAAGTCTCATCCAGACACAAGCACAGGTCCCCGCTAAGAGGAACACACTCAAATGTTTTACAAATCATATATAATATAAAGAAAGCATAATACAGTGCATAACAGAGAGATGATTTACAATGAAAAAAATATCATCTCCCAAAACTAACTATACATTCGACTGTTTCCCTCTCAACCAGGGCATCTGGCCAGGACCAGGACAAAACCAAGTAATCTCATTCCAAGACAAAGACAGAAAGCATGTT
>NC_088374.1:17557770-17580270 GCF_034508935.2 Berghia stephanieae | reverse complement strand
CGATTATCTTGGATGAACGGAGTTAGTTACGACTAAGGGGGGTATCAGGTAGTAACGACTAAAATCTAATAAATAAAAATATATAAAATTTCCTTTATTCATCCCCAAGGGGAAATTTGTCTTTAGGGTCTATTCCAAGGGAAACGCCACTACTACATTATCTCATTCGTCTGTAGTGTTTCATTCATCCTGTTTTATTGATAAAGGGGAAACCCGAAACATCCATTTTATCTGTTTTCGTATATCAAAATGAAGCTTACATTCCATTTCACATTTTTATCTATTTCTTCGAGCTTCGAGCAGCAACATTTACACTAATAATAATATATGAAAAATGCAAGACTTCAGTCCACATTTCAAAGGATTTCCACTTCAATATACTTTTAAGATGGATGAGGAGTCGTTCAGCGTGAACTTTAACCCCTTTCCGAGTAAAATAAAGGGGTCCCAATAGATCAGTTGGTAGAGCACTCGCTTCAACACACAACGGTACCCAGATCAACCCCGGGTGTGGTCGAGATTTTTTTCTGACCCTCCTGTCCACCCAGTAGTGAATGGGTAGCTGAGTCTGTTAGACTTGGCAGAAAGTAGGCAAGAACGAGTTATATAACTCACTAATCTGGCACAAACCGGTAAATATCGGTTATTCTATTATTCTAACATTTGTCATCATCATCATTACTGTTGCTATTTATAGAACATGACCTCAGTCTGGGGTCATGTCAGGGTGAAGCAGACGTCAAAAAGGTTTCAAAACGTTTAAACTATTTTTTGTAAAAATACGAATAAAGAATTTTTTGTTTTAGTCACTTGACTTCTATATATTGTTTTTTTTTCTCAATGTTCAAAATTTTATTCTTTCTCCTAAAAAAGCTAAGAAATTAAAACTAATTTTGTTTGTTTGTTAGTTACCAGGGGTGACAAACAGTAACAAAAGATAAAACTTAAAAAATAAGGATTGAAAATTTTACAAATTAAAACTAATTTTGTTTGTTCGTTTGTTACCATGGTGACAAACAGTAACAAAAGATAAAACTTAAAAAATAACAATAGAAAAGAACATCGGACAGGTTATTTCAATGTTAAGATATATCACATTATAAAGACGGCCTAAGACCAGTATTTTAACGTCTTTATAGAAAAAAAGATAAAGAAAAATACAAGAAAAAAATCTCCCAGTCGAGATCAACTGATATTTAGGGATGAGTTTTTAACAAAAGTGAGGCTATGTGGTCTAGCGGTATGACACTCGCTTTCGGATTGGAAGGTCCTGGGTTCGAGCCTCGCGCTCGGCGCATAGTTGAGTCCTTGGAAAAGGCTCTTTACTCACATTCTCTCATCATAAAATGAGTACCTGGCCATTAACAGCAGTGTCTTTGTCCGAAAAATTGTAATATCGCCTTACAGGCGTCATGTCTGGTCCTGCATGTTAAATGATGCTGTTGACCAGGGACCCCTTGTAAAGCGCTTTGAGCACATTTAGTGGATATTGCACTATATAAAGCTCAATTTTCATTTTTTTTTTTTTTTAAATTTATTATGGATTTTCTCTTGTATCTTTTCTTTCTTGCTTTGTCTGGCACTTTTCATACACACTTGTTCAGTTCTTTATCTTACAGCAGGTGCCTGCTCCTTAATGTCTTAGTTTGATATGTGCAGAACGGTGATGGAGACACACCCTTGAAGGAGGAAAAAGAAGAAGAAAGAAGAAGAAGAAGAGAAGAAGAAGAAGAAGAAAGAAGGAAGAATCAAGAAGGAAGAGAAATGAAGGAATGGACAGGATGAAATGGAAGACTCTTGGAGAAGGCCGGCCAACAATAGAGAAGAATGGCGGAAGGTGGTGAGAGATGCATCCCATGTATCCCCCCCCCCCCCCACCCCCCACATCGGATCATCAGATCATGGGATGAATGACTGAATGACTGACTGAATGAATGACTGACTGAATGAATGAATGAATTAATTTATGAATGACTGACTGACTGACTGAATGAATGAATGAATGAATGAATGAATGAATAAATGAATGAATGAATGAATGAATGACTGAATGAATTAATTAATGAATGAATGAATGAATGAATGAATGATTGAAAGAATTAATGAATGAATGAATGACTGATTGAAAGAATTAATGAATGAATGAATAATGAATAAATGAAGGAATAAATGAATAAATGAATGACTGACTGAATAGATAGATGAATGAATGAATGAATGAAGAATGAATGAATGAAAAATGAATGAATAAATGAAAGAATGAAGGAATGAATGAATGAATTTTGACACTGAAATATTCTGTCCGATGTTCTTTTTCTAAAACTGTGGGAAAGGGTGGGTGAATAGTATCAAACGATGAACATTTTATCATATATATCTAACAATTTTCAATCTGGAGGGGGGTGGGGGGTTGTTTTGTAGTTGTAGGATGGTCTTCGTTCCGCCGCCCCCCCCCCCCCCCCATCCCATTCCCCAGTCATTCATAAGTACTTTTATTATACCCCTGCAATGACCTCAAACATGCTATTTTTTAAAAAAACTTTCAACATTTACCCTTATATCCACCAAACAAATCAAAATATTACCGACACTAAAAATATTTCACTTTAAAAAAATTATCTTTGTGGTAAAAAATATCACTATGTGATAAAATATATTTCTGATTTTAAAAAAAAACAAACAAACCAGATGGGAAAGGGGAGATAAATATTCCTAAAACTCCGATGTTGTTGTTTCTTTCTTTCTCTTTTTTTAAAAACTCTTTCAGCACTGAGGCTATATTCGTATTTCCATCACAAAATGGCTGACACCTGATTTGGCAGCATGAGAATGACAAGCTAAGACAAAGCAACATTCGAATTAGGCGCAAAATCTCAATGAAAACACCCCCCTAGGGCCAATTGAATGTTCTGATGAAAGAAATGATACCATTGGTTCAATTTATAGAATTTTTGTAGAAAGTTGGATTGGATTACATTGTTTTTGCCTTTCAAGACTGGCTGCACTGTGCGGCCATTGGCCAATAGAACAGATTCTGCTTTGGCCGCACATGCGGCCAATGGCGCTGAAAGAGTTCAAGGAAATTAAAAGGGTTATCCAGACCTGCCAAATTTTCTAAAATGCCAAATTAAAAAAAAAAAAATTGAGCTTTTTTTATATAGAGCAATATCCACTAAACGTGCTCAAGGCGGTTTGCAAAGGGTCCCTGACCAACAGCAACATGTAACATGTAGAACGAGACATGACGCCTGTTAGGCGGTATTACAATTTTTTTTGATAAAGACAACGCTGTTAACGACCAGGTACTCAATTCACACCTGAGTACGTTGAGAGAATGTGCCTAAAGAGTCTTCTCCAAGGACTCAACTATGCGCCGAGATAGGCTCGAACCCGAGTTCTTGAACCTGTCACATTGACATCTAACAACAAATTCACCTGGCAAACGGTAAGACAAAGGGGAAATGGTTCAAAAGGGAACAGATGTAGATTCCAAGAGCACACTATCAGTCTACTTAAATTGAGATCACCTAAAAGTCTCATCCATCAAAGCACAGGTCCCCACTAAGAGGAACACACTCAAATGTTTACAAATCATATATAACACACAAATAAAACATAATAGAGTGCATAACAGAGATGATTTACAAGACAAAAAAATATCATCGCCCAAAACTAAATATACATTTGACTGTTTCCCTTCCGGCTGGGGTATCCGACCAGGGCCAGGACAAAACCAAGTAATATCATCCCAAGACAAAGATAGAAAGCAAGTTGGAAAACAGATATAGGGGGATAGAAGACACAGTGTGTACCTCCCTGCCCGCTATGGGAGGTCAGGATCCCCACCCAGTCATGAAGTTATGGAATAGGAGCCAAAATTTAATAATTTTACTAAATTTTCATAGCAGTAGACAAGTCTGTATTTACCACCACAGAGCTGCCAACTGTCACGGAACTTCCGTGAAATTCACGGAAATAGACTACGAGTCACGGATACACGGAAACACACCATTTTGTCACGGAAATGGTTGCACGAGCGAAATAAAAGTAATTTTATTTTTTTTTTTTTTTTCTCTCGCCGGGATGCATAACGTTTTAAAATCGGATGTCGGGTGATCAACGCGTGCTAACAACAGGAAGTTGCCTTAATCTCGTTAAGATTCAACCCGACAAAAACCGACAACGGCATAATATTCATGGGCGGGGTAGCCAAGACTGGCCTCAGTAAGTAAAATCCAATCGTTGTGAAGGAAATGACAGGCCCTGTCACTGCCGCAGGGTGTTTTCAGCTTTGATTTTTATAAATTTGCCGACAGAAAAGATATGTTTCAGAAATTGCGATTTAAATCCTATTTTATTTGCGGGTGAAAATCGTTGACATTGCACTTTGTTTAGTAAAAATCGGTAAAAAATTACGACTTTGGTGATGAAAAATGACTTTGAAGACAATTTTTGTAAACTTTTAAAAATATTATGAATAATTTATAACTCCCTTATTTGTGGGTCGATTTTGTCATTCGAGGTATCAATTTTATTGTAATAAAGAGATAGGAACTTCAGAGTTATTTTTTCTGATGCGAAATTATTACTTTGTAATTTTAGCACCAAGAAAAATAGTCGGTAAATAAATTTGTTACACCTCTTTGATAGACCGCCAGGGTCCGTTTGTGTAGAATTGTGAATCAAGCGTCTCAAAGTCTTCGACCAATCACAGGCTATCTATCCATCTGGCCGAAACAAAGACGCTTCTCCCCGTCGATGTATTACGCTATTGTTATGCAAGGAATATAACACCTTATTGAGTAGGCCTAAAACCTAAAATTTAAAAGTAAAAAATAAAATTCTGAGGAATTTGAAAGTCACATTGCTGAAATCAGCTTGAAAAAAGAAGTACATTGGTCTTTGTTTCATAAAAATCGGTTGAAAACCAACTGTTTTACGAATAAATTTGATTTTAAAAATTGCTTTTGTTTATTTTAGCTTTTTTTTAGCAGCTTTTTTATTTATCGGCCGATTTTCTTGATTTTTATATCATTCTTTATATCTCAATGAGACGAGATCAGTGATATACTTTGTTTGTTTCAAATGTAACTAGAACATAATTTGGCTTTTTTACCTATCAACCTTGCCTGGATAATTTATTCAACAACGTGGCGATGTGACGCAACTATTCCATGGCCGTCTTCCACTGCCTAAACGATGATTCAATTCATTGTTGACGGCTGTTGACACGTGAGCTGCCAGAACGACCAATCGTTGAAGGGTCAAGATGCTCATTAGCCAATCGTTCTTCGGTCAAAAAACTTAATATCTATATTTTGACAATTCCGTAATCGATTTTTTCATTACACACATCGAATACTATACATTGTTTGTTGGATTCGTGTCATTCAGGGAATCGTCGATCGTATTGTTAAAATAATCTTTCATTGCCGATTCTGATTACGAGCGCATGTGTTCTTAGTTCTTTCTTTCATTTTCATTCGATTGTTGGAGCTGTTCATACGTGGTCTTGTCTACTGTTAAATTCGTTTGATTTTTCACTTTATTCACTTTTCTACTTTGTAATAGTTTGTGATTTCTTACTGTGCTTTGAAATGGATACACCGCCAGCAAAACGGAGGAAACAAGCGGTTCTTTATCGGCCCGAGATGACTGAGAAATTTCCTTGTCTCATTAAATCGTCCAAAAGCCCTGGTCACGTTTACTGTACGGTGTGCTTCAATGACTTTTTAGTCGATAGTGGTATGAACGATTGTTCTAGGCATGTCAATGGACCTAAGCATATTAAAAATGCTAAATCAGTGAGTAGTGTTAAGTCTGTGTCTTCATTCGTCAATGCTCATGCTAAGAGTGTGGAGTCGGTGACGAATGCCGAAGTGATGTTCACTGGATTTTTAGTGGAGCACAATATTCCGTTAGCGGCTGCTGATCATGTGGGAAAACTATTTAAGGCAATGTTTTTAAATAAGTCTGTGTCTGCTAGGGAGATTATAGAAAAATATTCATGTGGCAGAACCAAGTCAACTCACATTGTGAAGGAAATGGCAAATCAGGAGACATCCATGTTGGTTGCATCGATGAAAACAGGAACATTTTCTATTGCCACAGATGCAAGCAATGATAGAAATGACAAATTGTACCCCATCATTGTTCGATTGGCCATAGATGGAAATATTGTTACTTCCTTATTGTCTATCATTGAAGTGGAGGGTAAAAACACACTGGAGTAAAAATAGCGGAGGCAATTGTAGGGGAATTAAAGTCAAAGGACATCAGCTTGGATAATTGTTTGGCTTTCACCAGTGACAATGCTAATGTCATGGTAGGTAAAAAGACTGGATGTTATGGTGAACTTCTGAAGTACAATTCAAACCTCATCAGTACAGGGTGTATTTGTCATAGGCTCCATCTTGCTGCAGAGTGGGCAGCCAAACAGTTGCCAGTCAATGTCGAGCAATTTTTCATTGACATTTATTATTATATCGAGAAGAGTGCCAGTAGAGTGAAAAACTTTTAAAATTTCCAGGAAGAATGTGGAGTGAAGCCATCAGAGCTCTGTAAACATGCCCCGACACGTTGGCTTTCACTGTCAAAGACATGCCTCTGGGTTCTGGAGCAATGGCCTGCACTGGAGAGGTTTTTTGAAGAAGAATGCAACAGCACTACAGAGCAGGCAAAGGAGATAGATGCAGAGGAGAATAAACAGGATAGGAAAAAAAAAGTGTTGGACAACCTGAAGTCAAGAACATTGAAGGCTTATATCCACTACCTTTCATTTATCCTTCCTGAATTTGACAAAGTGAATATGCAACTTCAGTCGGAATCTTCAATGGTTCATGTCCAACTCCGTCTGGTACAGCGCTTCATTAGAACTCTTATGACAATGGGGCTAAAACCATGTGCTCTTACCCACAAGGGAGTTACAGATGTTGACTACAAGTCAGAGTACAACAAAAGATCAAATGGTGATCTTGTTATTGGGGAGGGACAAGGAAGAGTCTGGAGAAATTGAATAAGGAGAAGGAACAACAATTCTATTCATCTATAAAGAAATTTTTACAAACTGCCATTACTTACCTTTTAAAGAATGGACAAATGGAAGCTATTTATTTAAAGAATGCTGAGGTGGCTGACATCAATGTGAGGCAAACAGCCACATGGAAACAGTTGGAATATTTTTTAAATAAATTTCCAACCATTTTACCACAGGATGCAACTAAAGACGAGTTGCAAATGCAATTTGTAGAATATCAATCTTGTGAATTACCAGATAACTTGCCTGATGAAATGGGATTGAAGTGGAAGGTGCTTGGAGAGTCTGTGAAGGATATAACAGGACATCTTTCATTGAACACATTAGCCAAAGTCATGACGTCAATTCTTGCAATTCCTCACAGCAATGCCTCATGTGAACGCATCTTCAGCACAGTGAGGAAGAACAGGACAGACTTTCGGTCATCAATGTCTGTTGAGACACTAGAATCCCTAATGATTCTAAAACAAAAAGATGTAGTGTGTCACGAGAGGAAAAATGCTCCAGAGTTGCTGAAGCTATGTAAAACAGCCACAGCAAGAGCTCTCAACAAGGAGTAATAACTATGGAGGAGTTGTAATTGTAAATAGTGTAAATACTAATGTATATATATATAAATAAATGTGGACTCGTAATATTATTTTATTTGGAACTAATTAAATTAGGACTATGCATGATGTGATTAAATTATGATGTGAAAAGACCACCATGACGACACTCTCCATGATTTGACGTTAATATCAGGACAAGAGTTTCTGGTTAGTATAATATTTCATATTTTTAGTGTAAATAAGCGACGTTCTGTTGTCACTGAAGTGTCACTGAAATGTGTCCCCCAAATGACTTTGTCCAAGTTGGCAGCTCTACCACCATCGTCATCATCTACCATGGTCACCGCTAGCCTCCCCGCTTGCGCAATCCCCGCCCACCCCAAGCCCCTCATCCACCTCCACCTCCTCCTCCTCCTCCTCATCCTCCTCCACTCCCAATTTCGCATTGACCTGCTCCTCCCCAACTCCTGCTGTCCCCGGCGGCAAGAAGTCCATCATGTCTGTGGTGGGTGACGGCGTGTATCTGTATTCCTCTCCAATCAAACTGGGAGGCAAAAGGCCCAGGGTTATGTAATCTTGCAATATCTGGAACCCAAACAAACAAAATCTTTTAATGTTATAGATGAGCTTTTATCTATAGATAATATGTGCTTGGCTAAGAAGCTCATAACATTGCCATCCGGAAGTATAACGGACCAACAACAAAACTGTGTGTATCCATGAACGTTTATAGTCAGGTTAATACAGTTCAGTGAGCATTACTCATAAACGCGGATGGCACAAAACAATAACAAAGACCTGAGTGACGTCAACTTCATTCTATCTATAGCAATATCCACTAAACATGATCAAAGTACTTTACAAGTGGTCCAAGGTCAACAGCAACATTTAACATGTAGGACAAGACATGATGCCTGTTAGTCGATATTACAATTTTTTTTCCGACAGAGACAACGCTGTTAACGGCCAGGTACTCATCTCACACCCGATGACGGTGAGAGAATGAGAGCCTTTTCCGAGGACTCAACTATGCGCTGAGCGAGGCTTGAAACCAGGGCCTTTCAATCCAAAAGCGAGTGTCATACCACTAGACCACATAGCCGCCATCATTTAAAAGAAGCAAACTTCATTGATAGTATTAAATGTGCGGCTATGTGGTCTAGTGTTATGACTCGTTTTCGGATCCGAAGATTGTGGGTCCGAGCCTCGCGTTTCGGCGCATAGTTGAGTCCTTGGAGAAGGCTCTTTACTCACATTCTCTCACCGTACTCAGGTGTAAAACGAGTACCTGGCCGTTAACTGCGTTGTCTTTGTCCAAACAAAAATTTGTAAAATCGCCTAACAGGCGCCATGTCCCATTCTAAATGTTATGTGTTGCTGTTGGCCAGGGACCCCTTGTAAAGAGCTTTGAGTACGTTTAGTGGATATTACGCTATATAAAAGCTCAAGTTTTTTGTTTTTTTGTTTTTTTTAAATCATTGTTAAATCACTATATTTTTATTGCTACATTTTTATGATATTCATTCTGTATGACATACTTTGGTGCTATTGATATCATTGCGGTATACGTTTTATATGTAAAATTTGTGTGTTAATTTATTTGTTATGTGAAAAAAATTGTAATATCCTCTAACAGGCGTCATGTATCATTCTATATATTACGTGTTGCTTTTGGTCTGGAACCCTTTGTAAAGCGCTTTGAGCATGTTTAGTGGTTATTACGCTATATAAAAGCTCACTTTAACTCACTCAATCCTAGAGGTTTTTGCTACTTTTGGGAAAAAAAAATGTCTTTAAAACGAGCATGTACATAGATAGTTTTATTAAACTACCATTAACATGTAAAAACTTATAAACATTAGCTTTGATACTACGCCTATAATTTGTCTGAGAAAAATGTAATAAATAGGCATGGGGTAAAAGTAACCCGGGGTAAACTACGGATATAGTCGGTGTTAGGGTTGAGTGAGTTAAAGTTCACGTTACAATCTGTATCAAGAGTTTTTCTAATAATAATAATGATAATAATAATAATAATAATAATAATAATAATAATAATAATAATAATAATAATAATAATAATAATAATAATAATAAAAATAAAAATAATAATAATAATAATAATAATAATAATAATAATAATAATAATAATAATAATAATAATAATAATAATAATAATAATAATAATAACAACAATAATAATAATAATAACAATAATAATCATAATAATAATAATAATAATAATAATAATAATAATAATAATAATAATAATAATAATAATAATAACAATAATAATAATAATAATAATAACAATAATAATTCTAGTTGTCGTTATTTACCTCTTGTAAAGATGAAAGCTCTAAGTGTGGAATGTGATATTGAAAACCCGTCGTCTCTATCCTGGACCCGTCGATGTGGAGATGTTTGTTGTACAAAAGTTCCTGGAAAAAAGTCAACAGTTGGGAATATGTATCACCTTGAAGCACCCCTTTCAGTAGAGCCAGATCATCTGCGAAATCTAGATCCGTGACAATCATAGCTGAATTCCGCCTACTTCTTTGTCTATGTAGCATGAAGCCCAGCTCGTTCTCCATGCCAGCGTAGGTCTTTCTCATCACATAGTCCAAGACAATTGCAAAGAGATAGGGGGCTAATGTATCACCTTGAAGCACCCCTGCTTTGATCTCAAACAGCTCAGTTTCACCATCTGGAGAGATAACCTTTGCCCGTGTGTTCTCATACATTCATTAAATAGCAGAGAGAAGTTTAGGAGGTATACTATATGCTTTTAAGATTTTCATCATGGTAGGGCAATGTATCGAGTCAAAGGCCTTCTTAAAGTCTACATATAGAATGATTGGCTTCTTGTTGACACCGGAATGGACAACACCCGGAGCTGCGTACGCTTATGGAGGACAGGACAGAATGGCGAAGACTTGTGGCTCATGCTGGGCACCCCAAGGGGCGGCCTAAGTAAGTAAGTAAGTTGAGAATAGAAAAAAAACCCATGAAAGTAGAGAAATAAAGTAGAAGCATTTATATAGCGCGCATATCCACTAACCGTGCTAAAAGCGCTTTACAAGGGGGTCCCTGACCAACAGCAACACATAACATATTATAGAACAAGACATGATGACTTTTAGGCGATATTATTACATTTTTTCCGACAGAGACAACGCTGTTAACGGCCAGGTACTCATTTTACACCTGAGTACGGTGAGAGAATGTGAGTAAAGAGCCAATGTTTATATCGCATTCTATAGCATGATAAGTACAATACCAATTGCTTGCTACCCTTAGGATATTGCAAAGTACTTTCCACCAGATCTAACAGACCCAGCTACCCAATCACTGCTGGGTGGACAAGGGGGTCAGAAAAAAACCCCGACTGCACCCTTTGATCGATCTCGGTCCCTTTGTGTGTGAAACGAGTGCTCTATCAACTGAGCTATCGGGATCCCATATATATGTATGCTTATATTATAAATTCAAAACAACAAAAATAGCAATAACATAACGGAGATATGATTTACAAGGATAAAAATATCATCTCCCAAAACAAAAACTATACATTTGACTGTTTTCCTCTCAGCCAGGGCCAGGACAAAGCCAAGTAATCTCATTCCAATACAAAGACAGAAAGCAAGTTGGAAAACAGATATAGGGGGGATAGAAGACACAGTAAGTGACCTCCCTGCCCACTGTCACAGTAAAGATTGTTCACTATTATCTTATTAAATTTTTATTTTAATAAGAACTGAATTCATCTCACTCGAGTTATATTTCGGTAGGCTTAGAAAAACTTTACCTTCTAATATTAGATCATCTTTCCTTTTATAGCCTTCCCTGGAACTAATTTCAAAGATCAAAGAAACCCGCCCAAAGATTTGTCCGCAATACGCTTCAACAGTCGTAACGTCACTTCCCTCGTAATGACGCAGGGTAACTTAGTAACTGGCTCTAAACTATCGGAACAATGGCGGACGCCCTTATGAAATATTTCTCTGACGAGCATAAAAGCGTATCCAGAGGAGAAAAAAAAACATTATAAATCTGATCATGATTTGACTTTTACACATTCTGATCACAAGACATATGAAAAGTTCTACTAGTCAGCATGACGAATAAAAAAGTACCGATTTTCTTTGTTAGAACTAGAACCACGATGGCCACCGTTGCTGGGCGATGTGACATCAGACTATTGAATCCGATTCTGTGCTCGGTGGTAAAAAATTAAAAATGGCTGTACGGGACAATGTTAATCCCCAACCTTATATAATTTTTTTTTTTTAAAAGAAGAGACATACTGCGGCTATGTGGTCTAGTGGTATGACACTCGCTTTCGGATCGGAAGGTCCTGGGTTCGAGCCTCGCGCTCGGCGCATAGTTGAGTCCTTGGAAAAGGCTCTTTACTCACATTCTCTCACTGTACTCAGGTGTAAATTGAGTACCTGGCCGTCAACAGCGTTGTGTAAGTCCGAAAAATTATAATATCGCCTAACAGGCGTCATGTCCCGTTCTACATGTTAAATGTTGCTGTTGACCAGGGACCCTTTGTAAAGCGCTTTGAGCACATTTAGTGGATATTGCGCTATATAAAAGCTCAATTTATTTATTTATGACTATACCTGGTCTAGGAAAGGGGTAAGCTGTGTGTTGGTAATCCCATCTCTCTGACACGCGTCAGACCAAGGTCTCATGTGTCGCTCGTTTATCTCAGCCACTGTGTCCTGCATGCGTACCTGAAAACAAAACAGATAAGCGAGAATCTACATGAATATCGGCTACATTCAAGTGACATAAAACAGATATCGGCTACGTTCAAGTGACATAAAACAGATATAGGCTACATTCAAGTGACATAAAACAGATATCGGCTACATTCAAGTGACATAAAACAGATATCGGCTACATTCAAGTGACATAAAACAGATATATCACATAGATAGGAGGTCTGGGATTCGAGTCCCGCTCTGATTGGTGCATAGTTAAGTCCTTGGAAAAGACTCTTTACTGCGGTTATGTGGTCTAGTGGTATAACACTCGCTTTCGGATTGGAAGGTCCTGGGTTCAGGCCTCGCTCGGCGCATAGTTGAGTCCTTGGAAAAGGCTTCTTACTCAAAATTCTCTGTGTAAAATGAGTACCTGGCCATTAACAGCGTTGTCTTTATCAGAAAAAAAATTGCAATATCGCCTAACAGGCGTCATTTCTCATTCAACATGTTAAGTGTTGCTGTTGGCTAGTGATCCCTTGTAAAGCGCTTTGAGCACGTTTAGTGGATATTGAGCTAAATAAAATCTAAATTTTTATCTTTTTCTACTCACATCCTCTCACCGTATCATGGTGTAAAAAGAGTACCTGACAATTATCAACATTGTCTCCTCTCTGTCCGAAGAAAAAATATGTAATATCGCCTAACAGGTGTCACGGCTCGTCCTGTATGTTTAGTGTTGCTGCTGGCTTGGTTAACCCGCTTAACCCGGTAAAGCGCTTTGAGCATGTCTTGTGGATATTGCGCTATATAAATTATCAAGATTGTTAAATGGTACCTGGCCGTTAACAGTGTTGTCCTGTCGTTAAAAAATTGTAATATCGCCTAACAGGCGTCATGTCAAGTTCTACATGGTATGTGTTGCTGTTGGTCAGGGTCCCTTTGTAAAGCACTTTGAGCACATTTAGTGGATATTGCGCTATATAAGAGCTCAAGCTCAAGTTTAAACTGTGAAAATTGGGATTTCAGAGATATGACCACGAAAATCAGGATTTCAGAGTTTTGATCAGCCAACCATGAAAATCAGGATTTCAGAGGTTTGATCAGCCAACCATGAAAATCAGGATTTCAGAGGTTTGATCAGCCAACCATGAAAATCATGATTTCAGAGTTTCGATCAGCCAACCATGAAAATCAGGATTTCAGAGGTTCGATCAGCCAACCATGAAAATCAGGATTTCAGAAGTATGACCAGCCAACCACGAAAATTGGTATTTCAGACGTTCGATCAACCAACCATCGTTATGGTGCTTTCACTCCATCTTTCATACAAGTTACTCACCCTTGCTATATTGGACATGGTTGAACCCAAAAAGTCGTAGTTAATGTTGAATAACTCTGATATCAAACTGCAGATGTCGCCTTGTGCTGCCAGAAAGGAAATGAATTTTTTTTTAATTAAAAGAGAAAAAGATCAGATTATTTTAATTTGAAGATCCTTGTGCTCTACAGTGACCTCCCCCCAGTGACTTCGAAGATACAATAGAGAAGACTGAGACTTGCGGGGCACTGCTGGAGACACAAGGAGGAGATTGCAAGCAGTCTTGTGCTATGGGAACCACCAAGGAGAACCAGAAGCAGAGGCAGGCAGAATAAAACATACATTGACTGTCTGCTAGATGACACAGGAATGGACAAAACCCGGGATCTTGGTACGCTTATGGAGGACATGACAGAATGGCGAAGACTTGTGGCTCATGTTGGGCACCCCAAGGGGCGGCCTAAGTAAGTAAAGTAAGATCCTTGTGCTAATAGTAACTTATGGCGCAGGAAGTTTAGTTTTGAGAAAATGGAGGCTAAAAAACTTTGTATTCTGCTATGGAGAGTTTACAAAAGAAAAAAATGAAATAGTTGTATTGAGGTAGGGGGCGTAGCAGGTGTTGGGGACAGCGTGGCTCAGCAGTACGATCTTTGCTTCGTACCCGAAAGGTACCGAGTTCGATCACCCACCGCTGCGCTGTGTGGCCTTGAGCAAGTTCTAAAAACTTGAAGTTAAAAAAATAATTCAGTTTGGCATGAAAAAAAAAGGGGGATGTGGGGGTCCCGATAGCTCAATAGGTAGAGCACTCACATCTCAAGAAAAGGGCAGAGATTGATCTTGAGTGACGTCTAGATTTTTCTTCTACTCCCACCCCACCCCCCACCCCCCTCTCCAATCACGGTGATTGGGTAGCCGGGTCTGTTAGTTCTGATGGAAAGTACTTCGTGATAGACTAGCATCCTATCCAAAGGGTAGCAAGAAATGGCTATTGTCTGTTTACCGCTGCTATGAGGATGGATAAACTCGTGCTCTGTGGGTCCAACAAATGAGTTATCACCACTCCCAAAGGAGAGAAGTTAAATTATTAAAACAGGTCCAGAAAATGTTCAAAATATGCTTATACATCATCATACACATAATATTCTAAGATACAAATATTGTTTAAATATGTAATGAGATCCCTGGATCTCACTTGATATAAATATTCATTGACATTTATTTATTTATGCAGGGCTGCCCACCCAGTTCAGAAAGTTGAAATGAGGGATGGAATAATTGATATAAACACACACACACACACACACACACACACACAAATATACACAGCCAAAATTAAGTAGGGACAGAAGCTGACAGTACACAATAATATTACCAATATTCTTCAACAGTCTTAACGTCACTTACTTCCTAATGACGCATGGTAACTTAGCAACACTGGCTCTAAACTATCGAAACAATAACATACGCCCGTATGAAATATTTCTCCGGCGAGCATAAAAGCGTTTCCAGAGGAAAAAAACCCCATAAATTTGATCATGTTTTGACTTGTACACATTCTGATCACAAGGCATATGAAAAGGGAATGAAAAGTTCTAGCCAGCATGAAGAATAAAAAGTAATGATTTTCTTTGTTTAGAACCAAGATGGCCACCGTTGCTGGGCGGCGTGACATCAGACTACTGAATCCTATTGGATGTGGTTTAAAATATCTAGGTCATTGACCCTAGTATTGGAGGCATCATATAATAATACCTCGGTCATTGACCCCCCTAAAATACAATACTATCTGACATCAACTCCACACAATTTGAAGGGACTAATCAGACACACAAAATGTGTATTGATTGACCATAGAGGATGATATCGCAGTCCTATATTCTCCTAATACTAATACCCATCAACAACTGGGCTGAAATGAAATGAAGGACATGAGTCAGTGATGCAGAACAGTAGCAGACCTGCCAACCCTTCACATTACAAAAGTGCAATCAGAACGCCTGAAAATAAGAATTTGAGACCAAAAAAAAAAAAAGGAATTTCACCTTCTTCACACAACCCCCCCCCCCCCCCCCCCCCCCCCCCTTCCCCACTCTTCACTCTTTTTTATTCTTACTATTATCATCATTTTTGTAAATCGGAATTTTAGAGACAATGGCGGAATAGTACACAAAGTAAGAGTGAAAATAGGAATGATTCAGCCAAAAGTGGAAGGGTTGGCAGGTATGTTGTAGTCCCAAATACAGGACTGTTACTGCATGATGTAAGACACGTGGCAGCCCTGTTTATGATACAATTCTTTATTTTTTCTCAATATTTTTTTTAAAATAACAAAATTTTAAAAAGTCAGTCTTACTTGTCTCCCCTTTGTCTGCCAGGTTGTATACATGCCCCCTGTTTCCATGGCAACATAGATGCCAGATGGCCCTAACAACGTCCTTGACATGGACTGTGTTCATTTGGAGATCTTTCGTCCATAGCAACTGGTAAGGGGAGAAATATATATATATATATATAATATGCCAACTGATGAAATGGAGGACATAGAAACTATTGTTTCGGCAAAAATGAGTGAGTTAATTTATTTATTTTTATATGCTCTAACCAACATTATCGAGCACTCTCATACCTACAAGTACCCACCAACACTCATATATATATATATATTCTGCAGATTGGTACTACCAGGACTAATACAACTACCACCACCACTACAACTACCACCACCACCACTACTAATACTACCACACAACTACCACTACCGCCATCACCACTGCCACTACTACCATCACTACTACTATTACCACCACCACTACTAATACTACCACACCACTACCACTACCGCCACCACCACCACTACTACCATCACTACTACTATTACCACCACCACTACTAATACTACCACCACCACTACTACTACCGCCACCACCTCCACTGCCACTACTACCACACCACTATCACTACTGCCATCACCACCACTGCCACTACTACCATCACTACTACTATCACCACCACCACTACTAATACTACCACACCACTACCACTACCGCCACCACCACCACTGCCACTACTACCATCACTACTACTATTACCACCACCACTACTAATACTACCACACCACTACCACTACCGCCATCACCACCACTGCCACTACGACCATCACTACTACTACTATCACCACCACAACTAATACTACCACACCACTACCACTACCGCCATCACCACCACTGCCACTACTACCATCACTACTACTATCACCACCACCACTACTAATACTACCACACCACTACCACTACCGCCATCACCACCACTGCCACTACGACCATCACTACTACTACTATCACCACCACAACTAATACTACCACACCACTACCACTACCGCCATCACCACCACTGCCACTACGACCATCACTACTACTACTATCACCACCACAACTAATACTACCACACCACTACCACTACCGCCTTCACCACTGCCACCACTACCATCACTACTACTATTACCACCACCATTACTAATACTACCACCACCACTACTACTACCGCCATCACCACCACTGCCACTACTACCATCACTACTACTATCACCACCACCACTACTGCCATCACTACTACTATTACCACTGCCACTACTACCATCACTACAACTACCACCACCACCACTACTAATACTACCACACAACTACCACTACCGCCATCACCACTGCCACTACTACCATCACTACTACTATTACCACCACCACTACTAATACTACCACACCACTACCACTACCGCCACCACCACCACTGCCACTACTACCATCACTACTACTATCACCACCACCACTACTAATACTACCACACAACTACCACTACCGCCATCACCACTGCCACTACTACCATCACTACTACTATTACCACCACCACTACTACTACCGCCATCACCACCACTACTTCTACTACCACCACTACTTCTACTACCACCACTACTACTGCCACCTCATAACACTTGATAAAGACAAAAAAAATTAATGATATGAGGAACATGCATCTGCAGCTCAACTCCTGATGTTATGACAGCTGACAAGGAATACAGGTTAGGGTGGGAAGACAGACCAGATACTTCCCAGCATGTCATGACAAACAAATGTTTTTGTTTTTTGTTTTTAAGAGTTTTACTGCGCTTGCAACACATTAAGGTCATATCAGCGCCAGTAAAAAGGAAGAAAATGGGATAGTAAAAAGTTCTAGAATTACAATAAAGCATCCAAGAAAAGGGAAGACAAAGGGGAATTGGTTCAAATAAGAAACAGGTGTAGATTCCAAAAGCACTATATCAAAGTACTTAGTTTGAGATCACTAAAAGTCTTATCTAGACACAAGCACAGGTCCCCGTTAGGAGGAACACACTCAAATGTTTTACAAATCATATATAATATAAAGAAAGCATAATACAGTGCATAACAGAGAGATGATTTACAATGAAAAAAATATCATCTCCCAAAACTAACTATACATTCGACTGTTTCCCTCTCAGCCAGGACCAGGACAAAACCAAGTAATCGCATTCCAAGACAAAGACAGAAAGCATGTTGGAAAACAGATATAAGGGGATAGAAGACACAGTATGTACCCCCCTGCCCACTATGGGAGGTCAGGAACCCCACCCAGTTGACAAACAAAAGGAAAGCATACGAGCTCGGACGTCGCCTCGAAAAAGGTCTGCGCCAGACAGTGAGTACCCAGGCTGGTCTGCGTGAAAAGTCAGCTACTGGGACAAAGAAATTCCACAAACATTTGAATATTGATAAAGACATCATTAATTCCCGTTACAATTATCCCAATTTCCAATACACAGATTATAAAATAACAAATAATAATCATAAAAAGACCTTACATGCATTTTCCTCTGCATATACTTGTAGAGTGAGCCGATGATAATTCTTGGAGCTGAAGAAAAATAAACAACGAAACATAACACTGTATTAAAAAATAAAATAAAAGAAGAAGCAGTCTTTGAAACCTACAATAGAAATTGCTTGCTACCCTTTCATAGGACGCTAGTCTATCGCAGAGTACTTTCTATCAGATCTAACAGACCCAGGTACTACTGGATGGACAGAGGGGGAGGGGGGAGGGGGAGGGGGGGAGGGGGGGTCAGATATAAATCTGAACTGCAGCAGGGATCAACCTCGGTCCCTTTCCGTGAGAATGGAGTGCTCTACCTACTGATCTATCGGGACCCCCAAAAACACAGTGTTACTAATATTTAAATATTTCGCAGCACTGAGCTTTCTCAATTTAACATACCTGCCGAATCTTACAAGTCTTTCGTAATTTTACGAATTTTAGCAAAAATTCTGAGCCAAATACGAAAATAAGAAATTGTATGAAAAATTATAAATTTTTAATTCTCAGTAATACTTAAATAACGATAATAATAATGATAATAATAATAATAATAATAATAATAATAATAATAATAATAATAATAATAATAATAATAATAATAATAATAATAATAATAATAATAATAAGCTCTACCATCCAGACCATAAAAACAATAATAACATCAACAAAAAAAACAACAACAATAAAAACCACAGCAACAATAACAACGACAACGAGACCAACAACAACCACTACACCTCAACAACAACAACAACAACAACAACAACAACAACAGCAACAACAACAAAACAAAACAAAACAACCACAAAAACCACAATAATCACAACAATAACCACAACAACAACAACAACAACAATGACAATGATCATAACCACAACAACAACAACAACAAAATCCACAAAAACCACAACAACAGTACCAACCATCATTAATTTAATTTGAGCTTTATATATATAGCGCAATTTCCACTAAATGTGCTCAAAGCGCTTTACAAGGGGTCCCTGGTCAACAGCAACATTTAACATCCAGGACTTACTCAACCCATTCTTGTCTCCAGCCCCATACACAACAAGAATAACCACAACAACAACAACAACAACAACAACAACACCCACAACAACAACAACCACAAGAATAACCACAACAACACCAACCATCCAAGACTTACTCAACCCATTCTTGTCTCCAGCCCCATACACAACAAGAATAACCACAACAACACCAACCATCCAAGACTTACTCAACCCATTCTTGTCTCCAGCCCCATACACAACAGCAGGTCTGACCACCAGGTAATCCAGATCCACAAAACCTTCCAGAGTTTTCTCCACCTCCAACTTCTGCCGAGCCAAATTCGTCCACGGATCCAATTTGGAGTCTTCTGTAGCTGATTTCTGATGAAAAGAAAAGATGATTTTTTAAATGTTTTTGACGAGGAAATTCGTAATTTCTGAAATGGTATATGAACAACCACAATATTACAGTAGAATTATTTTAAACCGAAATTTTGGGGACCTTCTAAACCATTTCGGTTTAAAGACATTTTGGTTTAAAGTAAGTTCCCGTGTTGCAATGTTTTTCAAGGTAGTAACTATTTAAGGAATTTGCTCATTTAAACGTATCATGGGTTTCCCGTTAAATGGAGTTGTTGAATAAATGCCGTCTTCATAACCATAAATTTTAAAAAATATTCTTTTTTTTTTCTGTTTTAAAAATATTTTTGGGGTTTTCGTTTTCAATTCAAAATTGTTGAAAGAGTTGAGTTCGGGATGCGTGGTGTAATTTACATATCTCCGTCTTGATCAACTTTTTTTTCATCGACTTCACATAGTATTTTGATTTTAAACTCCAACGTGTAAGCACAGTGCTTTCTTCAGACATCTTTTAGTAAAAAATATGCAAAGCTAAAATAAGATCGAAAGTTCTTGTGCGATAATTGATAATGAATGATGCGCAGCTATTCAGAGGTGAAGTGAAATGGAAATGAAAAGGCGTGTCAAAGCTAAACTGTCTACTCCACATCCCTCTTTTGTTGAAAAGCCATTTCATTAGGTTCAGAGGCCTTATTACATAGAACCTCCCCCCTCCCCTCCCCCCCCCCCCCTCACACACACATTTAAACAACGAAATGGAAATGAAATGGCATTTCAATTGTAAGTTGTCTGCCCCCCCCCCCCCCCCCCCCCCCCCTCCTCTATTGTCGTGTTGAAAATCCAGTCAGTTCCAAAGCATCAACACACGAGCGAGAACATCTCGCTTGCGTTATTCTACACCCCAACTACCCCTCTTTCCTCATTTTTCGCCTGTCAGTCACCCGCTGTCTTCCTTTTCCAGTCTGCGATTGTGGTGTTGGCCAAACCCAAGTGCAGTGATTGAAGTGTTTGCCTCCCCCCTACCACCCATCACCCATCACCCTCATCTTATACTTACGCTCTGTTTAATATCGCCGGGCATTATTACGTGTGGCCTCCTTCCCGAATTTTTGAAGAAAAATATAGAGAGAAAAAAGGGAAGGTGCTCTCAAGTTGTTTCGGTTTAAAGAAAGTCCTGCTTAGAAGTATTTCGGTTCATCGTAAGAATTAGTACAAAGATAATGAAGAAACTCGTACAATTTATTAAATTCTTTGCGGTTTAAGGTATTTTTCGGATTAGCTTCTTTCGGTTTAAAGTAATTTTACTGTAGTTGAAAGAGTTGAGTTTGGGATGCCGTGTATTTTACATATCTCCGTCTTGCTCAATTTTTTTTTCATCGACTTCACATAGTGTTTTGATTTTAAACTCCAACGTGTAAGCACAGTGCTTTCTTCAGACATCTTTTAGTAAAAAATATGCAAAGCTAAAATAAGATCGAAAGTTCTTGTGCGATAATTGATAATGAATGATGCGCAGCTACTCAGAGGTGAAGTGAAATGGAAATGAAAATGCGTGTCAATGCTAGGCTGTCTACTACACTCCCCTCTTTTGTTGAAAAGCCATTAGGTACAAAGGCCTAATTACATAGACCCCCCCCCCCCCCCCTTACACACACATTTAAACAAACTGGAAATGAAATGGCATGTCAATGGTAAGTACCCTACCCCCCCCCCCCCTCGTGTTGAAAATCCAGTCAGTTCCAAACAACGACTTCTTATAGTAGACGATGGTTCCAAAGCATCAACAAACGAGTGAGAACATCTCGCTTGCGTCATTCTACACCCCAACTCCCCCTCTTTCCTCATTTTTCGCCTGCCAGTCACCCATCGTCTTCCTTTTCCAGTCTGTGCGATTGTGGTGTTGGCCAAGCCCAAGTGCAGTGATTGACGTGTTTTCCTACCCCCCACCCTCATCTTATGCTTACGGTCTTTGTTTTGTTATATCGGGCATTATTACGTGTGGCCACCTTCCCGAATTTTTGAAGAAAATAAGAGAGAGAAAAAGGGAAGGTGCTCTCAAGTTGTTTCGGTTTAAAGAAAGTAATGCTTAGAAGTATTTCGGTTTATCGTAAGAATTAGTACAACGATAATGAAGGAATTAGTAAAATTTATTACATTCTTTGCGGTTTAAGGTATTTTTCGGTTTAGCTTCTTTCGGTTTAAAGCAATTTTACTGTATTATTATTATTATCATTATTATTATTATTATTATTATTATTATTATTATTATTATTATTATTATTATTATTATTAATTATTATTATTATTATTATCATCATTATTATTATTATTATTATTATTATTATTATTACTATTATTATTATTATTATTATTATTACTATTATTATTATTATTATTATTATTATTATTATTATTATATATTATTATTATTATTATTATTATTATTATTATTTATTATCATCATCATTATTATTATCATTATCAATATCATAGTAGTAGTAGTAGTAGTATGTTGTTGTTCTTATTCTTATCATTATTATTATTATTATTATTATTATTATTATTATTATCATTATTATTATTATTATTATTATCATTATTATTATTATTATTATTATTA
>NC_088374.1:17507339-17550176 GCF_034508935.2 Berghia stephanieae | reverse complement strand
TATTNNTTATTCGTAACTTCCATTCATAACGATGACAACAAATCAAATAAATATAACATGACTGATATACAGTAATATATTCTATACGAATCAGGGGAGACCACCATCAGCGCAGGTGACGAACGTTTGTCACTGTAGATAGAATGCGCTTGGCCAAGGAGTTCACAACATTATCCGGAAGTATAACGGACCAACACACAAACTATGTGTAACCATGAACTTTTATAGTCTGGTTAATACAGTTTAGTGAGAACAACTCACAAACGCGGATGGCAAAAACAATAACAAAGGCCCGAGTGACGTCATCTGCATACTATCTATACGAAACAGGGGAGATCACCACCAGCGCAGGTGACGAACGTTTGTCACTATAGATAGTTTGAAGATGACGTCACTCAGGTCTTTGTTATTGTTTTTTGCCATCCGCGTTTATGAGTAATGCTCATTGAACTGTATTAACCTGACTATAAACGTTTATGAATACACACAGTTTTGTGTGTTGGTCCGTTATATTTCCGGATGGCAATGTTATGAGCTTCTTAGCCAAGAACATACTATCTATATATACTAAATTCATGCCTTGCGTTTAGTTAAAAAAAACTCTAAACATCCGCCAGCCGGAAAAAAAACAACACACAAAACTGTGGGTAACCTTAGTGTGATTAATACAATTAAGATTTAGTGAGAACTACTCATAAAAAAGGGTTTGGCTAAAAACAATAACAAAAAGCTGAGTGACGTCATTTCCGTTCCCTCTATAGACAACCGATGGGACCACTTGTTTCCATGAGCTCTACTAACGACAACTCACTAGGCGGGTGCATAAACCAAATAATGACGTCAAAATGCCAGTCTTTTTGAGTTTCAGTGTCAGGCTATAATTTAACGATGGCAACGGCCTGACACGAGAACCGTGGCCTTCGTAAAGTGATGGCCTGACACTGACCAAAAAATGACGTCAAAATGCCAGTCTTTTGCTACAAAAGAAAACAAATCGTGAGTTGTATTCAATAGTTCAACCAATGAAATAACTTGTTTCCATGAGCTCTACTAACGACAACTCACTAGGCGGTGCAAAAACCAAATAATGACGTCAAACTGCCAGTCCTTTTGGATTTCAGTGTCAGGCTATAACATAACGAATGCTCCGCTAGAACCCACTAGGACTTATAGTTTGACGTCATTTTTTTAGGTTTTTGTACCGTCTATAGATAGTTCGAAGATGACGTCACTCAGGCCTTTGTTATTGTTTTTGCCATCCGCGTTTGTGAGTTGTTCTCACTAAACAGTATTAACCTGACTATAAACGTTCATGGATACACAGAGTTTGTGTGTTGGTCCGTTATACTTCCGGATGGCAATGTTGTGAACTCCTTGGCCAAGCGCATTCTATCTATAGATAGTTCGAAGATGACGTCACTCAGGTTTTTGTTATTGTTTTTTGCCATCCGCGTTTATGAATAATGCTCACTGAACTGTATTAACCAGACTATAAACGCTCTACGTTACACATATTTTTGTGTGTTGGTCCGTTATACTTCCGGATGGCAATGTTATGAGCTTCTTAGCCAAGCGCACACTGTCTATAGATAGTAAAGTTAAAAAAGTTTATCGTCTGGTTAATACAGTTCAGTGCGAATTACTCATAAACATGAATGGCAAAAAACAATAACAAAAGCCCGAATGACGTCATCTTCGATCTATCTATAAGTTGACGATGACCACGGCTTCATCAGACTTCTACTTAACTTGACTTGACTTTTTCCGCCAGATCTGAGAGAACCATTTCACTGCTTAGTGGACAGACTTGACGTTTGCCTCCTGGCTCCTGGCCCAGCATAGGGCCTCAACAGCACTCTTCCATCTTCTTCTGTCCTTGGCACAGACCTCTGCCTCACTCACTCCAGGTAAGATTGGAGGCGCACACATCTTGGTGAAGGCTTCTCCTCCAGGTCTGTTTCGGTCGACCCCGTTTTCTCTTTCTTTGGGTCAGTCTTGGGTGGACAGAGGGGTCAGAAAAAATCCTTTTTTTTAATCAAGAGACGCTCAAATCTTGATGAAGGCTTCTCTTCCAAGTCTGTTTTGGTCGACCCCGTTTTCTCTTTCTTTGGGTCAGTCTTGGGTGGACAGAGGGGTCAGAAAAAATCCTTTTTTTTAAATCAAGAGACGCTCAAATCTTGATGAAGGCTTCTCTTCCAAGTCTGTTTTGGTCGACCCCGTTTTCTCTTTCTTTGGGTCAGTCTTGGGTGGACAGAGGGGTCAGAAAAAATCCTTTTTTTTAAATCAAGAGACGCTCAAATCTTTGTGAAGGCTTCTCTTCCAAGTCTGTTTTGGACGAGTCCGTTTTCTCTTTCTTTGGGTCAGTCTTGGGTGGACAGAGGGGTCAGAAAAAATCCTTTTTTTTTAAATCAAGAGACGCTCAAATCTTGGTGAAGGCTTCTCTTCCATGTCTGTTTTGGACGAGCCCGTTTCCTCTTCAGATCTGATATCGGAATAACGCCAAATTTTTAGGACTCATTATTGTTATGTGGTCTAGTGGTATGACACTCGCTTTTGGATCGGAAGGTCCTGAGTTCGAGCCTCTCTCGGCGCATAGTTGAGCCCTTAGAGAAGGCTCTTCACTCTCATCGTACTCAGGTGTAAAATGATTATCTGGCCGTTAACAGCGTTGTCTCTGTCCGAAAAAATTGTAATATCACCTAATAGGCGTCATAGCCCGTCCTAAATGTTAAATGTTGCTGTTGACCAGGGACCCCTTGTAAGGCGCTTTGAGCAGGTTTAGTGGATATTGTGTTATGTAAAAGCTCTTTTTTAACCAAAAACAAATCAACTCTCAAACCAATGCGAAGCAGCTTCTAATGGTCTCATACTACAAAATCATGTTGGTTCACCTTTCTACTTATCAAAGAAAGAAAACTACAACACGCAAGAAGCCTGGTGCAAGGAATGGAAAAGGAATAAACCAACAGGAGGGGAACTAATTGAAGATCCATGTAAAAGTCTCCCAGGTCCACAGGATCAACCAAGAAAATACTGGGTAGCTGCAAATAGACTACGGTCAAAACATACAAGAACAGCTGCCAACATGCACAAATGGGGGCTCCAAGAATCACCAACATGCCCAAAGTGCAACCAAGCACCACAAGATGCAACCCACCTCGTACTAGATTGCCCAGAGACAAAACTGGAAGGGGGATTTGAAACTATCAACAAATGTGATGATGACTTCAGAACCTGGATTGATACCTTGAACATAGAAGTGTAGCCGAACGATACTACTACTATGTTGGCCTATCCAGGCCTTGAACTGGCTGCCGCATTCGTGCACAGTCGCGAACCTGCCCAGTAGCCTGGTCACAACACAACGCTGGGCCAGGTGCTCTAGGGTTTCGGGTTCTTGTCCACAGTGCAGTGCGTTCACGAGGAACAGGTGGAAAGTCCTTACTGATGATGCACCGCTGCCCAAAACTACGTGTAACCTTGAACGTTTATAGTCTGGTTAATACAGTTTAGTGAGAATGAGTCACAAACGCGGATAGCAAAAAAAAAAAAAATAACAAAAGCATGAGTGACGTCATCTCCGTTCTATCTATATCCGACAAAAATAAACCAAGCTTTTAAAAAAGAGGAACAAGAAGAAGAAATAATAAATAAAAAAAATAAAAAAAATAAAAAAAACAAGATTGGGATATGAATGCAAGCAATGATGTCCATTCGTATGACGCGAGGCCTAAGACAGGAGACAGCCGGAAATCCCGTCACGGCCATAACTCATCAGACGAGATTGACAGCAGACGACCGAACGACCGATCGATTACGTCAACTGGTATCGATACCATAATACACCTTGGTATCGGTGACAGATTTCAATGACGTGATATGACACGATTTCTGCTGGACTCTTACAAAACACTTGTTTCATTTTGACCTGAATTTTTTTTTACTTGAGCTTTAAAAGACCGCAATATCCACAAAACGCGCTCAAAGCGCTTTACAAGTGGTCCCTGGTCAACAGCAACACGTAACATGTAGGACGTTACATGACACCTGTGTTAGTCGAAATTACATTTTGTTTTCGGACAAAGACATCCCTGTTAACAACCAGGTACTCATTTTATACCTGAGTACGGTGGAGAATATGAGTAAAGAGCCTTTTTCTAATGACTCAACTACGCGCCTTGCGAGGCTCGAACCCAGGATCTTCCTATCCGAAAGCGAGGGTCATACCACAAGACCACATGAATTCTTTTGTTTTAAATTTCCTTTATTCATCCCATAGGAAGAATTTGTCTCTAGGGTCTATTCCAATAGAAGAATTTAGCTAGGGCGAGGTGACTTGCTTAAGGCCACACAGCGCAGCGGCGGGTGATCGATTATAAATCAAACTTAAAAATCAAATTTATAATGTTTTAAACATTGTAGCATCGCCTAACGGGCGCCATGTCCCGTCCTAAATAATGTTAAATGTTGCTGGCCAGGGCTTTGAGCACATTTAGTGGATATTGCGCTATATAAAAGCTCTTTTTGAAAAATATATAATCGGGAAAACTAAGCAGTTCAGGGTCTTATAATCTCATTACTAAACACAAGCCTTTTGCGGCCATGTAGTCTAGTCAACGTGCACATATTAGCAGGTCTGATAACCCATTTTCTGATAGGCTCACTCACTGTTGTAATGTGAATCTCAGAAAAATGACGCGAAAGATAGGGAATGAGATTAGCGGAAGAGAAGCGTCCCTTGATTGGACGTCACCTTACAGAGAGAACGTCAAAATGGTTTTGTGCATGCGTCCTCGCTTTCGGTGAAGTGTCTCATGCCGCACAACCAACATGACGTTCTCTCTCTAATAACTTTTCCACCCGTGACTTCCAATCAAAGGACGCTACTCTTCCGTTAATCTCATTCCCTATTGTCCATTACAACAATGTTAAACTAGGCCCATACGTGAGTTCGAATTGTCAGACCTGCATATATGTACATGTCGGGTCAAGTGATATGACACTAGCCGCTGTGGCCTGCCTGTGAAACATGGGCCATAATGAAGGAGATAGACAGAAAAATTGATGCCTTTGAGATGTGGGTGTACCGCAGAATTCTGACAGTACTATGGACCAGAAAGAAAACAAATATTCTGGTTCTAATTGGATTCAGTAGTCTGATGTCACGCCGCCCGGCAACGGCGGCCATCTTGGTTCTAAACAAAGAAAATCATTACTTTTTCTTCTTCAAGCTGGCTAGAACTTTTCATATGTCTTGTGACCAGAATATGTAAAAGTCAAAACATTATCAAATTTATGGGGTTTTTTTCCCCTCTGGATACGCTGTTATGCTCGCCTGAGAAATATTTTATACGGGCGTCCGCCATTGTTCCGATAGTTTAGAGCCCGTGTTACTAGGTTACCATGCGTCATTAGGAAGGAAGTGACGTTACGACTGTTGAATAAAATTGATGCAGGCAAAGGTCCAGAAAACTGTTGGCAGAAGTTAAAATGAGAAAACTGACTTATTATGAACACAATCGGAGACACAACACCATACAAAAATCAGTACTAGAAGGAAAAATATCTGGCAGAAAGGCACAGGCAAACCAAGGAAGTCCTGGGTAGGAAATGTGTGGAGGCAACAACTGGCAAAAAGATAATGGACTGCTCGGTAATGGCCCTTGAGCGTGAAGAATGGCATTCAGCCTCTGTAGGGAGACGGAACTCCGGTAAGGTAAGGTTTGACCAAAGTGTCAGAAATAGAATTAATGGCTTCAACAAACATGAAGAAGACGTCCTTCAGGGGCTTTTGGCCCATGGGACCGAAGTTTATCCCGGTTTCTATAGTATGAAACGGACAATAGCAATTCCTTGCTACCCTTTGATAAGCCGCTAATCTTTCACAAAGTAATTTCCGCCATATCCAAAGACTTAGCTACTCTCAATCAATGCTTGATCGACAGGGCGATGGAGGGGTTCCATAATTTTTTTAGACCGTACCCAGGATCGATCTCAGTCACTTTGCCTTTGAATCGAGAGCTCTAACATCTGAGTTATCGAGACACCCTACAAATATCAAACGACAACCATGGCTTAATTTCTATTCTTAATGGAAGAGAGTAAATGTAAAACCTTGCATTCCAAAGACCCATTGTACGCATTTCTTTTCATTCTTCTTCTTCTTCTTCTTTTTCTTCTTCTTCTTCTTCTTCTTCTTCTTCTTCTTCTTCTTCTTCTTCTTCTACTACTACTACTACTACTACTATTACTACTACTACTACTACTACTACTACTACTACTACTACTACTACTACTACTACTACTACTACTACTACTACTACTACTACTACTACTACTCTCCACCAGATATCCTGCTATTCCCTGGACACCCTCCAGACTCCCGTTGAGCCTAATCCTCAGGCCGGTTGGGGCAGTCTGCGGCCAGTATCATTAACTAAGGACAGAGAGGGTTGGGCAACTCTCAAGGATGTGTTCACCTGTCATTCTTCCTGTTCTAATTCTAAAATTACTTTCCAAGGTCTGAGTCATTCCGACGTAATGCCGTCTGAGATGTTAGGTCACATTTTGTGCCTCTCTGTGGTATGACACTCGCCTTTTAACTCACTCAATCCTAGAGATTTTGGCTAGTTTTCAAAATGTGACCCTCCGTCTCAAAACGGTATTATGTCGGGATGATTCAGACCCCAAAAAGTGAATTTAGAGATAGAATGGTGAGAAATTGGAGCTTAGAAGTTTTTGCAATGCAAGAAATAGTCTTTATACTCCACCATAACGTACAGAAATTAAACCCAAGTTGGATATTTGTGGCTATGAATTCAATTTCCCTTACCGAGTGGATCCCGACATAATACCGCTTTGATACGGTGGGTCACAAATTGGAAACAATGTATTAAAAATAAACATGTACATAGGTAGTTATTTCAACTACCATTAACATGTAAAAGCTAAAAACATTAGCTTTGATATACTTTGCCCCCTCCTCCATAATTTGTCTCAGACAAATAAATGTAATGAATAGGCATGGGGTAAAAAGTAACCTGGTTAAACTACGGATATAGTCGGTGTTAGGGCTGAGTGAGTTAACCTGGTAGGTCCAGAGATGAAGTCCTGATTTGGGAGGCGTAAAGTTTAGTTCCTTGGAAAAGGCACCTTTACACACATTCTCCGTGTGAAAAAAGGCAAGGGTTTTGATTGGTCAAAAATCTACTGATTAATTGACTCGACTCGTAACAAACCAAAAAGTGACAGTCCGGTAGAGTTGTGCGACATAAACCAAGACATTTCACAAAAATAAATAAAAAATAAACCATAACATAATAGATAAAATTCCCTTTATTAATCCCATTGGAGATTTTTTTTTCTCTAGGGAAGACTGGGATAACCATGGCGTCAGCCGAAGTGTAGCGCCTCAAATTGAGATTGGGCAAAGGTGACTTGCTCACGGCCGGTGATCGAACTCGGTACCTTTCGGGTACGAAGCAAAGACCGTACCGCTGAGGTCACTCAATTTTACGACATGTATCAGCACACCCACTGATCAGGGTTGCCAGATTATTTTCAGACATTCTGCCAACTGGATTTTAAAAATCTGCCAAATACCAGAAAAATCTGCCAAACCGTACTATTTATAGTAACCCCTTTGAAATCTCATCAGTTTTGTTAAACAAAAAATTCGCAAGGCCTATGTCATAATTTTTTTTTCTTTCCCAAGTTTTAAAAAATCACTAATAGATAAAAATTGCCATGGAAAACGTGGAAAATAAAACCTGCCAGATATTTGCCAAACTGCCAAACCGTTTTTTTTTCTGCGAGACGACTTCAAATTCTGCCAAAAAAAAGGACATTTGGCAGAAAATCTGCCAAATTGGCAACCCTGCCACTGATGAGCACGAGTGTTTGGTTTTATAAAAAAGTTACTTCCGCCCTAACCCACCAGAGAGCATAAAATGGTATCGATACTGGACATATCAGGTATTGATGACAGAATGTAAGGCGCGACAATCCACGATTATTTTTGGATGGAGAATCCCCCCCCCCCCACCCACATCCCACCCCACCCCCGATCTAGTCTGTAACAATAGCAGGTGTTGATGTGTTCTAGGATTGGTCAGCCCCCGCCAATCACGTCATCCCTTCCCTCCCTTCCTTACCTCCGTCAGTTTTCTAGTGACTTGTGGCATCTGGGCTGGTTTATTTTCGTACATGAATGATGATGATGATGATGATGATGTGTTGTTTTCTTCTGTAGTTGGACTGAAGTGTAAGAGAAAGAGAAAGCGTGTTGAAATTCGAGGATGTTCATAAATGTGTGAAAGAAATTATTGATTTTATCTTATAAAGATTTATACAGGTTTTTTTTTTTATATTTTTTTTAGGACAACACTTGAGCATTTTTATATAGCGCAATATCCACTAAAAGTGCTCAAAGCGCTTTAAGATAAAAAAAACTGAACAAGTGTGTATGAAAGGTGCCGGACAAAGCAAGAAATTAAAAATACAAAAAAAATACATCCCAAAAATCATTTCGACCCAAAGCGCTTTACAAAGTGTCCATGATAAACAGCAACACGTAAGATGTAGACTAAGACATGACGCTTGTTAGGCGATATTGCAATTTTTTTTTGACAGATACAACGCTGTTACCGGTCAGTTACTTATTTTACACCTGAGTACGATGAGATAATCTGAGTAAAGGGCCTTTTTCCAAGGACTCAACTATGCGCCGAGCGAGCTAGGCTCGAACCCAGATCCTTCCGATCCGAAAGCGAGTGTCATACCACAAGACCACATAGCCGCACCTACATCAATATCTATAATTACTAGATATCTAGTCAAATATTACATTTATTTGGTTTGTATTTTGAGCCACTGAACTCTAAAATATCATTATTTTGGGACACTGAACACGAAAATGTCATTAATTTGGGACACTGAACACGAAAATGTCATTAATTTGGGACACTAAACACGAAAATGTCATTAATTTGGGACACTGAACACGAAAATGTCATTAATTTGGGACAATCAACACAATAGTGTCATTATTTTGGGACACTGAACACGAAAATGTCATTAATTTGGGACACTAAACACGAAAATGTCATTAATTTGGGACACTGAACACGAAAATGTCATTCATTTGGGACACTGAACACGAAAATGTCATTCATTTGGGACACTGAACACGAAAATGTCATTAATTTGGGACACTAAACACGAAAATGTCATTTATTTGGGACACTGAACACGAAAATGTCATTTATTTGGGACACTCAACACAATAGTGTCATTAATTTGGGACACTCAACACAATAGTGTCATTAATTTGGGACACTCAACACAATAGTGTCATTATTTTGGGACACTGAACACGAAAATGTCATTAATTTGGGACACTGAACACTAAAATGTCATTAATTTGGGACACTGAACACGAAAATGTCATTAATTTGGGACACTGCACACGAAAATGTCATTAATTTTGTGGCACAATATCAAATTCAGAAATTTTGGAGCAGGCACCGGTGTTAGATAAAGATTTGAACAAGTGTGGATGAAAGGTGCCAGACAAAGCAAGAAAGAAAAATACAAGAACAAAAAACATCCCAGAACAATCAGTCTACCTCGACTGGGGACCGAACATCATCACACTGGTCAGGGTTGCCAGATCAATTTCAGGCATTTTGCCAACTGGATTTTAGGAATCTGCCAAATACCACAAAAATCTGCCAAACCGTACTATTTATAGTAACCCCCTTTGAAAACTCATCAGTTTTGTTTTTTAAAAATTCTCAAGGCCGATGTCATAAATTTTTTTTTTCATTTCCCCAAGTTTTAAAAAAATCACTAATACATAAAAATTGCCATGGAAAACGTGGAGTAGACCTATACATTCATCCCTAGGCCTCGGAAAATAAAATCTGCCAAACTACCAAACCGATTTTTCTCTGCCAGACGACTTCAAATTCTGCCAAAAAAAAGGACATTTGGCAGAAAATCTGCCAAATTGGCAACCCTGACACTGGTGTCATGATACCATGTCAGACTGATTTCTTGGGATAGTTTTTTTTTTCTTGTATTTTTCTTTCTTGCTTTGTCTGGCACCTTTCATATACACGTATTCAGTTCTTTATCTTTGTAGCACAGGTTTCTACTGAAACCTGTGTATAGATAGTTCGAAGATGACGTCACTCAGGCCTTTGTTATTGTTTTTTGCTATCCGCGTTTATGAGTAATGCTCACTGAACTGTATCAAACTGACTATAAACGTTCATGGATACACACAGTTTTGTGTGTTGGTCCGTTATACATCCGGATGGCAATTTTGTGAGCTTCTTAGCCAAGCGCATATTATCTATATAACTGTTTGTTTTTCTTGTCAGAGCATCTTTAATAGATTAATCTCCTTCAGGACAAAAACATATTCTAGAAGTTTATTTAAAGAGTCGAAGAGGTTATGGGGGGGGGGGAGGAGGAAGGGTGATCTGGTGTGTCAACCCCGAAAGCCCCCCGACAATCAATAGAAAGAAAAATAAGAGATGAGTCAGGGGGGGGGGGATCTTCCCTTGCAAATAAAAAAAATACATTAGAGCATTAATATAGCGCAATATCCACTAAATGTGCTTAAGTACTTTCCAAAAGGTCCCTGACCAACAGCAACAAGTAACATGTAGAACGAGACATGACGCCTGTTAGGCGATATTACAATTTTTCCGACAGAGACAACGCTGTTAACGGCCAGGTACTCATTTTACACCTGAGTACGGTGAGAGACTAGGAGTAAAGAGTCTTTTCCAAGGATTCAACTATGCGCCGAGCTAGGCTCGAACCCGGGACCTTCCAATCCAAAAACGAGTATCATACCACGACCACATAGCCGCACAAATAGCGGCATACAAAAAAATTGCGGATCTTCAATGTGAACAAACTGACACATATGATTTTTTTTAAAAGAATCCATGGGGAATACATGTGCGGCTATGTGCTCTTGTGGTATGACACTCGCTTTCGGATCGGAAGGTCCTGGGTTCGAGCCTCGCGCTTGGCGCAAAGTTGAGTCTTTGGAAAAGACTCTTTACTCACATTCTCTCACCGTACTCAAGTGTAAAATGAGTACCTGGCCGTTAACAGCGTTGTATTTGTCCGAAAAATGCAATATCGCTTAACAGGCGTCATGTCCCGTCCTACATGTTAAATGTTGCTGTTGACCAGGGACCCCTTATAAAGCGCTTTGAGCACATTTAGTGGATATTGCGTTATATAAAGCTCAATTTTTTAAGGGGGGGGGGTGGCATCTTATATTTTCTAGTCTAAACACATGCTAGTCGTCAATAAAGATCATCTTTTACGTCCCGTTATCTATAGAATCTGTCTATACATCCTGCAACTAAATAGTTATGCCACATCATAATTCAATTTGTAACCTATTCATTATTAGTCCTCCGAAGGAATCCGTACACATACACACTTCCAAGAAGTTTTGATTTGGAAAAGCAGATAGTGTGACGTCACGACATCTCTGTCCTATTGAGAACAAATAGTATATTTCCCAAAGCAACAAAACTCAAATTTAAATGGTTTTTGGTATTCTTTTTTTTCCTGATATAACCTTCATTGGCATATATAGTAAGGAGAGGGGGGGGGGGGGCCCTATAGACAGTATGCGCTTGGCAAAGAAGCTCATAACATTGCCATCCGGAAGTATAACGGACAAACACACAAAACGATGTGTATCCATGAACGTTTATAGTCGGGTTAATACAGTTCAGTGAGCATTACTCATAAACGCGGATGGCAAAAAACAATAACAAAGACCTGAGTGACGTCATCTTCGAACTATCTATAGATAGTATGCAGATGACGTCACTCAGGCCTTTGTTATTGTTTTTGCCATCCGCGTTTGTGAGTTGTTCTCACTAAACTGTATTAACCAGACTATAAAAGTTCATGGTTACACAGCGTTTGTGTGTTGGTCAGTTATACTTCCGGATGGCAATGTTGTGAACTCCTTGGCCAAGCGCATTCTATCTACAGCTCAGTTGGTAGAGCTCCAGCTTCACACGCAAAGGGACCGAGATCGACCCCTGGTGAAGTCAAGATAGAACGATGTTGTCGTCACTCAGGTCTTTGTTATTGTTTTTTGCCATCCACGTTGATAAGTAATTCTCAATGAACTGTTTGAAGCAGACTGTAAAAGTTCATGGATACACACAGTTTTGTGTGTTGGTCCGTTATACTTCCGGATGGCAATGTTGTGAGCTTCTTAGCCAAGCATATAGATAGTATGCAGTTGACGTCAATTGGGTCTTTGTTATTGTTTTTTGCCATCCGCGTTTATGAGTAATGCTCACTGAACTGTATTAACTTGACTATAAACGTTCATGGATACACACAGTTTTGTGTGTTGGTCCTTTATACTTCCGGATGGCAATGTTATGAGCTTCTTAGCCAAGCGCATACTATCTATACTACTATCTATGTATATAGTTCGAAGTTGACGTCATTCAGGTATTTTTATTGTTTTTTGCCATCCGCGTTTATGAGTAATGCTCACTAAACTGTATTACCCAGACTATAAAAGTTCATGGTTACAAAGAGTTTTGTACACTGTGTGTTGGTCCGTTATACTTCCGGATGGCAATGTTGTGAACTTCTTAGACAAGCGCATACTATCTATAGAAGAAATGAAATTGACGTCACTCATTTTTTTTGTTATTGTTTTTAGACAGCAATTTTGGTAAATTACTCACTAAATTATAGATAGTATGCGTTTGGCTAAGAAGTCCATAACATTGCCATCCAGAAGTATAACGAACCAACACACAAAACTGTGTGTAACCATGGACTTTTATTGTCTGAAAAATACAGTTTAGTGAGAATTACTCATAAACGTGGATGGCAAAAAAAAGTTAAAAATTACACATAGCGTTATGTGTTGGTATGTTTTATATGGCTGACGGGTGTTGTGAGTATTTACCTACACAAATGGCATCAATTTCACGTGCAACGAGCTGATTGTGTCATTCATTCATTCAATTATAATCAAATGGCCTGGCAAACATTTTTTAATAGGAGCGATCTATAGATAGTTCGAAGATGACGTCACTCAGGCCTTAGTTATTGTTTTTGCCATCCGCGTTTGTGAGTTGTTCTCACTAAACTGTATTAACCGGACTATAAAAGTTCATGGTTACACAGAGTTTGTGTGTTGGTCCGTTATACTTCCGGATGGCAATGTTATGAAAACCTTGGCCAAGCGCATTCTATCTATATATAGTATGCGCTTGATTAAGAAGCTGTCAACATTGCCATCGGGAAGTATAAAGTGCCAACACACAAAACTATGTGTAACCATGAACGTTTATAGTCTGGTCCATACACTTAAGTGAGAATTACTCATAAACGTGGATGGCAAAAAAAAAACAATAACAAAGACCTGAGTGACGTCATCTTCATTCTATCTAAATTCATGTTTTCGTCCAACCAGGTCATCAATCACATGATTTGTTGCTGTCCAACAATTGGATATTTCTTAACAAATGCAAACACGCTGTTTTGTTTATGAAAGTTGTAAACATACACATGTGTCAAGCTGAATCAAATGACCAATCGTGATGTTAGATATTTAAAAAGATGTGAACACTTTTCACTATGTAGGTCACTTTGAGCACATTTTGCAATGTGACCAATGACCTCGAGCACATGGAAAGGGAATATAGATTATAGATAGAATGCGCTTGGCCAAGGAGTTCACAACATTGCCATCCGGAAGTATAACGGACCAAGACACAAACTCTGTGTAACCATGAACTTTATAGTCTGGGTAATACAGTTTAGTGAGAACAACTCACAAACGCGGATGGCAAAAACCATAACAAAGGCCTGAGTGACGTCATCTGCATACTATCTGTACCCATTCCATAGGTCCTCTTTGCACAATGCCAAACAGACAAATAGGTGAGCCCCACAGTTCGTGAGTATCTACCACTACATTTTGACACGTTGATGAAGGAATGGGCAAGAAAAGTCGTGACGTCATACCTTCTCCTTTTCCGGCTCCAAATTCTTTGAAAGTGTGTATGTAACCAGTCCTTCGGAGGACTAATAATAAATAGGTTACATATTGAATCGTAAGCTGACATAACTATTTTAGTAGCAGGATGTACAGATAGTTCGAAGATGACGTCACTCAGGTCTTTGTTATTGTTTTTTGCCATCCGCGTTTATGAGTGATGCTCACTGAACTGTTTTAACCCGACTATAAACGTTCATGGATACACACAGTTTTGTGTGTTGGTCCGTTATACTTCCGGATGGCAATGTTATGAGCTTCTTAGCCAAGCGCATACTATCTATAGGCAGATTCTTCAGGATTACGGGACGTCAAAGAGCGAGGATGGATGATCTTTATTGACGACCAGCATTGTATTTAGACTAGAAGATATAAGATGTCATCACTCTGAAACCAGAAGATCAAATTACACAACCGATGCATCCAGTCTTCGGGAAGAGTGGTTTTACACTTCCAATGAGATTGGAACCAGTTTTTGACATAATACCTTTGCTCTCTTTTCCATTTCTGAAAAAAAAAAACAAGAAAAAAAACCGCAATTTCGATCCTGAAATTTAGAAAAATGACCTACTTGTGTCGAGCTGCCGGCGCTGACCTCAAAATTTATTCTCGAATAAAGTATTACTAAAAAAAATAATAATGAACGTTTAGCCCTTGGCTAAGAAGTTCACAACATTGCCATCCGGAACTATAACGAACCAACACACAAAACTATGTGCAACCATTAACGTTTATAGATAGTATGCGCTTGGCTAAGAAGCTCATAACATTGCCATCCGGAAATATAACGGACCAACACACAAAACTGTGTGTATCCATGAACGTTTATAGTCGGGTTAATACAGTTCAGTGAGCATTACTCATAAACGCGGATGGCAAAAAACATCAACAAAGACCTGAGTGACGTCATCTTCGAACTATCTATAGGCAGGTTAATACAGTTTAGTGAGAATTACCCATAAACGCAGATGGCAAAAAATAAAAAAAATTAACAAATACCATAGTGACATCAACTTCGAACTATCTATATCTATATCCACTAACTGTGCTAGGTGCGCTATACAAGGGGTCCCTGACCAACAATAACACTTAAAACACGACTACCAATAAATGAATGGTAACAAATCGCATAAGAAAAATCGAGACATTTCAATCATCATCATACAAGACAAAGCCACAGTAGGTACCTGTTCTACCCGCCTGATCAGCACACACAAAAACTTTATTCAATGTTTATTGGTTGTTTTTGTTTGTTTGTTTGGTTTCTCGTTGTTTTGTTTTTGTTTTGTTTATTGTTTTTTGTTTTTTGCTTCTTTGTTTTTGTTTTTTTTTTGTTTTTTTTTTTTTTTTTTTAAATTTACGCTCTGATATCGTAAGAAGACGTTATTCCACGTAATACTCCATCAAACGAATGTCTGATGTCTAAAGGAAATGTGTGGCTATGTGGTCTAGTGGTATGACACTCGCTTTCGGATCGGAAGGTCCTGGGTTCGAGCCTCGCTCGGCGCATAGTTGAGTCCTTGGAGAAGGCACTTTACTCACATTCCCTCACCGTACTCAGGTGTAAAATGAGTACCTGGCCGTTAAAAGCGTTGTCTCTGTCCCAAATATTTGTAATATCGCCTGACAGGCGTCATGTCTCGTCCTACATGTTATGTGTTGCTGTTGACCAGGGACCCCTTGTAAAGCGCTCTGAGCACGTTTAGTGGATATTGCGCTATATAAAAGCTCAAGTAATTGCCTATATTGTCCAAAGTGAGAAAGTTAGGGATTGATAATCATTCATTCATTCATTCATTCATTCATTCATTCATTCATTCATACATTCATTCATTCATTCATTCATTCATTCATTCATTCATACATACATACATTCATTCATTCATTCATTCATTCATTCATTCATTCATTCATTTAGTCAGTCATTCATTCATTTATTCATTAATTCATTCATTTATTCATTCATTCATTCATTCATTCATTCATTCATCCCATGATCTGATGATTGTCGGGGGAATACATGGGATGCAGCTCTCACCATTTTCCGTCATTCTTCTCTATTGTTGACCTTCCTTCTCCAAGAGCTCTTCAATCTTCCTTCCTGTCCATTCCTTGATATTCTCCATCCAAACTTTCCTTTGTCTTCCTCTTCTTCTTACTCTTTAAACGGATACCCTCCATCATCGTTCTGCACAAACCTTCATGCCTCCCATTGTGGCCAAACCATGACAGTTTCCTCCTTCTAACTGTGGTGATGAGGGGTTCCTGTCGTCCTGCACGATCTTGCACCTCTTCCAGTACATCTGTGTTCTGTGTACGGCACCCGCAGGAGTTTGCGATAACTTTTCATCTCAAAACCAGAGATTCTGCGTTCTAATTCTGCAGTTAATGTCCATGACTTGCAGCCGTATACTAAGATGGAAGTACCATTGATTTGTACAGTTTAAATTTTATTTCGAAATTTACTGGACTTTTCCATATTTTTGTCAGTCTGGTTAGTGTTGCTGTTGACATTCCTATTCTTGCCTTAATCTCAGTTATACTGGTACCGTCCCTGGTTAGCAGAACACACAAGTAATTAAATGTTGACTTCCTCGAGTTTTTCATTATCGATTGAAATTTATGCATTAAAAAAAATAATCATACCCAAGGAAAAAAAACAAGTGTTTAAAGCAGGGCTCGAACCAGAGACCTCCTGGATCACAGAGCAATGCCTTACCCAATTAACATTAATAGTCTGATTGAAGAAAAAAAATCAATTGAGAACTAATCACTCAATTGACAATCTGAAAACAATCGCAAAGAGAAGAGCTACGTCCCCTTCATTCATTTTATTGGTTGTAAACAATCAGCTATGTTTGTCCGAACTGGTTTGATGGTTAGTCACGTGTTAATTGAATCAAAGTGTTTAATTCACTCACTAAGATTGGATACAACAGCAAAAACCGGCGTTGAAATGTCATGAAATTGTCACATGCGCCCTACAAGTTATAAGAAGCAAACAAAATATGAAGTGAATGTTTACTTAAAGTAATTTTACTTAATGTTCCTCAGAAGATGTTATGAATCTCGTGGATGAATTTGTAAACTCGTGGCATTGACACTGACGAAAAAATCACGCCACAATCAACCGATGGATTTTTGACCAGTCAAAACTTAAAATTGGTGACACACGCTCCAACAAATATAGATAGAAGAAAGCTGACGTCACTCGGGTCTTTGTTATTTCCGGATGGCAATGATGTGATCTTCTATAGATAGTATGCGCTTGGCTAAGAAGCTCACAACATTGCCATCCGGAAGTATAACGGACCAACACACAAAACTATATGTAACCATGGACTGTTATAGTCTGGTTAATACAGTTTGGTGAGAGTCACTCACAAACACGGATGGCAAAATACAATAACAAAGGCCTGAGTGACGTCATCTTCGTTCTATCTATAGATAGAACGAAGTTGACGTCACTCAGGTCTTTGTTATTGTTTTTTGCCATCGACGTGCATGAGTAATTCTCACTAAACCAGATTAACTCACTCAACCCTAACACCGACTATATTCGTAGTTTACCCGGGTAACTTTTAACCCATGCCTACTGATTACATTTTTCTGAGACAAATACTCTTCAACAGTCGTAACGTCACTTCCTTCCTAATGACGCATGGTAACTTAGTAACACTGGCTCTAAACTATCGGAACAATGGCGGACGCCGTGTGAAATATTTCTCCGACGAGCATAAAAGCGTATCCAGAGGGGGAAAAACCCCTTAAATTTGATCATGTTTTGACTTTTACACATTCTGATCACAAGGCATATGAAAAGTTCTAGCCAGCATGAAGAATAAAAAGTAATGATTTTCTTTGTTTAGAACAAAGATGGCCGCCGTTGCCGGGCGCGTGACATCAGACTACTGAATCCAATTATAGGCGTAGTAACAAAGCTAATGTTTTTAGTTTTAACATGTTAATGATAGTTGAATAAAAATATCTATGTACGTGCTCATTTTTAATTCATTTTTTCCCATTTTGAGAAGTAGCAAAAATATCAAGGATTGGGTGAGTTAACCAGACTATAGATAGAATGCGCTTGGCCAAGGAGTTCACAACATTGCCATCCGGAAGTATAACGGACCAACACACAAACTCAGTGTAATCATGAACTTTTATAGTCTGGTTAATACAGTTTAGTGAGAACAACTCATAAACGCGGATGGCAAAAACAATAACAAAGGCCTGAGTCATCTGCATACTATCTATAAACATTCGTGGTTTTGTATGTTGGTCCGTTTGACTTCCGGATGGCAATGTTGTGAGTTTCTTAGCCAAGCGCATACTATCTGGGACCACTGCACAAAACTATGTGTAAACTCGAACGTTTATCGCATGGTTAATACAGTTTAGTGAAATTTACTCATAAACTCAGATGGCAAAAAGCAATAACAAATCCTGAGTGACGTCAACTTTGGCGCTTGACTAAGAAGCTCACAACATTGCCATCCGGAAGTACAACGGACCAACACACAAAACTATGTATGTGTAACCTTGAACGATTGTAGTCTGGTTCATACAGTTTAGTGAGAATTACTCATAAACATAGTTGGTAAAAAGAAAAAAAAAACAAATTAAAAAACAAACAATAACAAAGACTGACTGACGTCATCTTCGTTCTATCTCTAGATAGAACGAAGTTGACGTCACTCAGGTCTTTGTTATTGTTTTTTGCCATCCACGTTTATGAGAAATTCTCACTAAACTGTATTAACCAGACAATAAACGTTCATGGTTACACATAGTTTTGTGTGTTGGTTCGTTATATTTCCGGATGGCAATGTTGTGAGCTTCTTAGTCAAGTGCATGCTATCATGTTATAAGCCCTCAAGGCTACACATAGTTCGTGTGTTGGTATGTTTTATCCGGCTGGCTGATGTTATGAGTATTTTACCTAAACGCATAGCATCAATAAGGAAAAATAATGCGAAATCAAAATACTCGAGGTTCAAATCTCACTGGAAGTGTAAAACCAGTCATTTGCAGGACTGGTTACATATATTGTTTAATAGGCTTCAACAGTCATGAGAAGAATAAAAAGTACTGATTTTCTTTATTTAGAACCAAGCTGCTGGTTGCTAGGCGGACGTGACATCAGACTTGAATCTTATTGATCCTCTGATTCATCTTATTTTTGAGCCTATGTCGGTCGTCAATAAATAATTTTTAAAAAAAGGAAAAAGAAAAAAAAAAGAAAAATTCCCTTTATCCATCCCCAAGGGGAAATGTGTCTTTAGGGTCTATTCCAAGGGAAGACTGGAATAACCCAGGCGTCAGCCGCAGAGCAGCGCCGCAAAGTGAGCTGGGGCAAAGTGCCTTGCTCAAGGTCACACAACGCAGCGGCGGGTGATTGAACTCGGTACCTTTCGGGTAGGAAGCAAAGACCATACCGCTGAGCCACGCTGCCCCTGATCATCCATCCTCGCTCTTTTACGTACAAGAATAAAATAAAATTAAAATTAAAATTAAATTCCCTTTATTCATTTCATAAGGGAAATTATCTCGAGGTTCTATTCTAAGGGAATACTGGAATAACCCAGGCGTCAGCCGCAGTTCTGCGCTGCAAATTGACGCTCTTTTACGTATAAAATAAATAAAATTAAAATAAAATTCCCTTTATTCATTTCATATGGGAAATTTATCTCGAGGTTCTATTCTATGGGGGAAAAACGAGCTTTTTTACAGCGCAATATCCACTAAATAGGCTCAAAGCGCTTTACAAAGGGTCCCTGACCAACAGCAACATATGACATGTTGAACGAGACACGACGCCTGTTAGGCGATAATACATTTTTTTCCGACAGAGACAATGCTGTTGAAGGCCATGTACTCATTTTACACCTGAGTACGGTGAGAGAATGTGAGTAAAAAGTCTTTTCCAAGAGCTCAACTATGCGCCGTGCGAGCGAGGCTCGAACCCAGGACCTTCCGATCCGAAAGCGAGTGTCATACCACTAGACCACATAGCTAGCCACACAATACTGGAATAACCCAGGTTGTTAGCCGCAGGCAGTGCAGCGCTGCAAATTGAACTAGGGAGAATGAGACTTGCTCAAGGCCACACAACTCAGCGATGGGTGATCGAACTCGGTACCTTTCGGGTACGAAGCAAAGACCGTACCGCTGAGCCTAGCGACACTGCCCCTACCTTCTGACACTAAAATCATCATCATCATTGCTTTTTTCACCCTGGGTCAGGGTATAGGCCACAGACAAACAGTTTCCATTCTTCTCTATCATCATCATCATCATCATCATCATCATCATCATCATCATCATCATCATCATCATCATCATCATCATCATCATCATCATCATCATTGCCTTTTTCACCCTGGGTCAGGGTATAGGCCACAGACAAACAGTTTCCATCCTTCTCTATCATCATCATCATCATCATCATCATCATCATCATCATCATCATTGCCTTTTTCACCCTGGGTCAGGGTATAGGCCACAGACAAACAGTTTCCATCCTTCTCTATCATCATCATCATCATTGCCTTTTTCACCCTGGGTCAGGGTATAGGCCACAGACAAACAGTTTCCATCCTTCTCTATCATCATCATCATCATTGCCTTTTTCACCCTGGGTCAGGGTATAGGCCACAGACAGTTTCCATCCTTCTCTATCCCGAGCTAACTTTTTTATCTCATTCCATGTCTTATCACTTCTCTGTATATCAGCTTCTTTAATTCGTCTCCGTGTTCCTCGTGGCCTTCCCTTTGATCTTCTGCCCTGAGGGTTCCAGTCCAATACTTTCTTTGTTATAGTGGAGTCATTCTTTCTAAGCGTGTGTCCAATCCACCTCCATCGTCTTCTTCCTATTTCCTCTCCCACTGGTTTCTGCTGTGTTCTTTTCCATACTTCTTCTTTTTTTTTTCTATCCATCCATTTTATTCTGAGTAGCTTACGTATGCACCTGTTTACGAAAATCTGTACCCTCCTTATACACGCCTGTGATGCATTCCAAGTTAGGCGATACTAAAATAGTCTAGCCATATTATGCTTTCAATATGTAACCTATTTACTGACCTCCCATAGTGGGCAGGGAGGTAGATACTGTGTCTTCTATCCCCTTATATCTGTTTTCCAACATGCTTTCTGTCTTTGTTTTGGAATGAGATTACTTGGTTTTGTCCTGGCCCTGGCCGGAGTCCTAGCTGGGAGGGAAACAGTCAAATGGATAGTTATTGTTTTGGGAGATGATATTTTTTTCCTTGTAAATCATCTATCTGTTATGTATTATTATATTTATTTTGAATTTATAATGTAAGCATTTAAGTGTATTTCTCTTTGTTGGATTTTGTGCTTGTGTCCGATGAGACTTATAGGTGTGATCTAAAACTAAGTACTTTGATAGTGTGCTCTTGGAATCTACATCTGATCCCTATTTGTTCCCAGTTCCCCTATGTCTTAATTTTTCTTGTGTGCTTTATTTGTAATTCTAGAACTTTTGAGTATCCCATTTTCTTCCTTTTCACTGGCGCTGATGTGACCTAAATGTGTTGCAAGCACCGTAAAACCCGTAAAACAAAAACAAACTATTTACTGTTGGTCCCCCTGGAGGACTGGTTACACCCTTTCAATGAGTTTTGAACCGGAAGAATATAAGGTCTCGACTTCTCTGCCCTATTCTATAGATAGTTCGAAGATGACGTCACTCAGGTCTATGTTATTGTTTTTTGCCATCCGCGTTTATGAGTAATGCTCACTGAATTGTAGTAACCTGACTTTTAACGTTCATGGATACACACAGTTTTGTGTGTTGGTAGATAGTACGCGCTTGGCAAAGAAGCTCAAAACATTGCCATCCGGAAGTATAACTATAGATAGGTCGAAGATGACGTCACTCAGGTCTTTGTCGTTGTATTTTGCCATCCGCGTTTATGAGTAATGCTCACTGAACTGTATTAACCTGACTATGAAAGCTCATGGATACACACAGTTTTGTGTGTTGGTCCGTTTTACTTCCGGATGGCATTGTTATGAGCTTCTTAGCCAAGCGCATACTATCTATATTATCCAGACAATAACAGTCCATCGTTACACAGAGCTACGTGTGTTGGTCCGTTATACTGCCGAATGGCAATATTGTGAGCGCATACTATCTACATTATTTACTGAGGTCTTTGGTTAGGTAAAAAATGGAAACGTTTTCATATCAAACCTCTATTTTTAGAACAGGTAACAACTAAGTTTGGTCCGTTATACAGCCGAATGGCGATATTGTGAGCGCATACTATCTACATTATTTACTGAGGTCTTTGGTTAGGTAAAAAAATGGAAACGTTTTCATATCAAACCTCTATTTTTAGAACAGGTAACAACTAAATAACAAAGGACGTGACGTACGTGTAAAGAACAAAGACAAAGATGGCGACAACAAGAACTCTGTCCGTTGGATTCGTGGTGATGACGTCACTGTTTTGTGTGGTCCGTACTCAAGACCAAAGTAAGTTGTATTCAATTTGATGTCGTTAATTCGTTTTTGATTTGTTTTGTTTTGGTTTGTTTTGTTTTGTTTTGTTTTTTTTGTGGGGGGGGGGTTTGCTTTATTTTTATTTGTTTGTTTGGGTTTGTTTTTTTGCTTGTAGGGAGATTGTGTTGTTTGTTTGTTTCGTTGTTTATGGGTGGGGGGGGGGGGTGACTATTTGATTTTGTTTTGTTTTTGTTTTTGTTTTTTCTTGGAGGAAGGTTGGGTTGGGGGTGGGGAGTGTTTATGGGGGGGGGGAGGTGACTATTTGTTTTTGTTTTGTTTTTGCTTTTTCTTGGAGGAAAGTCGGGTTGGGTTGGGGGGGGGGGATGTTGTTTGTTTTTTTTGTTTGTTTTTTTTTTTTGTTGTTGTTGTTTTATTATTATTTTTTTGGTCTCACTGTTTGATCATTTTTTATAAAAATTATTTGTGTCTTTTGATTTTGTTTCTAGACCTATGCCTTTTACTCTCTCTTTTTCTTTTCTTTAACTCACTCAACCCTAACACCGACTATATCCGTAGTATGCCTTTGGTTAGTTTTACCCAATGCTATTTATTACATTTTTCTGAGACAAATTATAGGCGTAGTATCAAAGCTATTGTTCTTAATGTTTACATGTTCATGGCAGTTGAATAAAAATATCTATGCACATACTCATTTTTAATACATTTTTTTCCAATTTTGAAAAGTAGAAATCTCTAGGATTGAGTGAGTTAAATAACCTTTTTTTTCCTTTTTTGCGGAGAGGAGGGGGAATTTTTTTTGCTAATTAAAAAAAAAACAGGCCAAACCTTGTGTTACATGAGACGTGCACATCATATGCAGGTCTGACATCGGAACCCACTTCTGGGCCTACAATATTTGCTTCATTTTTTGAGAATCCCATGACAAACAACATTGAGCCCATAAGGAATTAGGTTATCAGACCTTCAAATAAGTGCACGTCTGCTATATGTTTTTTGGTAGTGTTGGAGTCCTTGGAAAAGACTCTTTACTTACATTTTCTCACCGTACTCAGGTGTAAAATGAGTAACTGGCCGTTAACAGCGTTGTCTTTGTCCGAAAAATTGTAATATCGCCTAACAGGCGTCATGTCGCGTCCTAGATCCTACATATTAAATGTTGCTGTTGACCAGGGACCCCATGTAAAGCGCTTTGGACACATTAAGTGGATATTGCCCTATATAAAGCTCAATTTTAAAAAAACGCGCTAGATGCACATTATTTGTTTTGTTTTTCCTTCCAATATTCGTTTAATTTCATTGTGCAGGCTTTTCAAACAGGAGATCGAGTGGATCTCAACCTTTATATCAACGATTGTCTCAACAGAATACAGGTAAGGTTGATATTTTATGTCTATTGGTGTATTTAATGTTCGACTGTAAATCATAAAATAAATATATATATAAATAAATGTGACCCACCGTATCAAAACGGTATTATGTCGGGATCCACTCGGTAAGGGAAATTGAATTCATAGCCACAAATATCCAACTTGGGTTTAATTTCTGTACTTTATGGTGGAGTATAAAGACTATTTCTTGCATTGCAAAAACTTCTAAGCTCCAATTTCTCATCATTCTATCTCTAAATTCACTTTTTGGGGTCTGAATCATCCCGACATAATACCGTTTTGAGACGGAGGGTCACAAATACAGAATAAATAAATGATGAAGGAATAATGAATAGATAACAAATAATAAATGAATAATAAATTCTAAATAAATAGTTATATAAATAAATGAATAATAAATAGGTAAATATTAATTAAATAATAAATAAATAGATATTATATAAGTAAATAATAAATAGGTAAATAATAAATAAATGATAAATGGATAATAGATGAATGAGGAATAGGTAATAAACAATAAATAAATTGCGAATAAATAAATAAATAAATAAATAAATAGTTAGTAATCTCTTTGCCAATGTACATCTATATTTTAGAAAACTGAGTGGAGCAGGCACTTATTTATATTGATAATAACAAAAAAAATAAAGTGAGTACAAACGTACCAGAAGACAATTAAATAGAGAATAAAAATTTCGCGACGATGGGGGCTCGAACCCACGACCTTACCGGTACGACAACTCCGCCTATGTTTTATGTATATATTTATTTATTTGTTTTATTGTTTTTTGTTGAGTTTTTTTTTTTTTTGGTTCTTTTTTTTTTAAACTTATATATTTATTTACCGGTTTATTTAATATTTAATTATTTATTCTTTTTTGTGGTGTGTGTGTATTTTTTTTTGTTTTTTAAGGTTAATATCCCAATACCTGTATATTGTCGTATTTAAAAGATGGAGATAAATCTAAACTGACAAAGTGACGACAAACATTGGGTGTCTCCCATTCTTGAGGTTAAAATAAAAAAAAAAACAATAAAAACTCCGACTAGCCGTGAATGGGACGATATACTACAATACTCTTCAACAGTCGTCACTTCCTTCCTAATGACGCATGGTAACTTAGTAACACTGGCTCTAAACTATCTGAACAATGGCGGACGCCCGTATGACATATTTCTCCGACGAGCATAAAAGCGTATCCAGAGAAAAAAACACATACATTTGATCATGTTTTGACTTTTACACATTCTGATCACAAGACATATGAAAAGTTCTAGCCAGCATGAAGAATAAAGAGTAATGATTTTCTTTGTTTAGAACCAAGATGGCCGCCGTTGCCGGGCGGCGTGACATCAGACTACTGAATCTAATTGATGCCATCCACTACTCCACACACAAAAGTGGTTTCAACCGTCGTGTCTATCCTGAGTCCTTCTCCCGACTTCTGGAGGTCATGGGGTCATGACACACAAGCACCGCGAAGTTTGTTTACAAGCCAGCAGTAATGCTAAAGCTCTATAGATAGAATGCGCTTGGCCAAGGAGTTCACAACATTGCCATCCGGAAGTATAACGGACCAACACACAAACTCTGCGTAACCATGAACTTTTATAGTCTGGTTAATACAGTTTAGTGAGAACAACTCACAAACGCGGATGGCAAAAACAATAACAAAGGCCTGAGTGACGTCATCTGCATACTATCTATAGATAGTTCGAAGTTGACGTCACTCAGATCTTTGTTATTGTTTTTTGCCATCCGCATTTATGAGTAATGCTCACTAAGCTGTATTAGCCTCACTTTAAGCGTTTATGGTTACACACAGTTTTGTATGTTGGTCCATTATATTTCCGGATGGCAATGTTGTGAACTTCTTAGCCAAGTGCATACTATCTATAGACAGTATGCGTTTGGCTAAGAAGCTCACAACATTGCCATCCGGAAGTATAACAGACCAGCACGCAAAACAATGTGTAACCTTGAAGATTTATAGTCTGGTTAATACAGTTTAATGAGAATTACTCATAAACATGGATGGACAACAACAAAAAAATAACAAAGACATGAAAGACGTCAACTTTGTTCTCTCTATAACATAGATAATATAACACTTATATTTCTTTATTTTTTCACAGGCAATCGAGACATTATTTACAGCGAAGCTTCCAGAATTCCATACTCGAGAAGAACCTTAAATGTAGCAGGTCAGTTGATTTCAACATCTATACAAACGGGCTGTCCCAATACTTTCTTACTTACTTATTCGAACCAGCGACCACCTGAGGCTTTGATACCAGTAAGAGGAGACACTGGGTGACGGCGAATCGGCTTCGATCGAGGAGCTGCCTCACGGCCAGTGCGCTTCATCGGTGGGGTCTTTCTGACTGTCCAACATGTACCCGCTGTGGGCAAGAACTTGAGACGGCAGAGCATCTAGTCGAACAGTGTGTTGTGACGATGCTACCCGGCGGGTTTGCGACGGTGCACGAATGCGGACCAGACTTTGCTGATTCGGTCGATCGTCATAACATAGTAGTGATAAGAGGCTGCTACCTGAGCTTTCGCCCTTCGGTCGTGTGCAATGTCGTAGAAGTTAAACGCGTTTTGTAGTTGTTCCAGGTGACTATAAAGTGTGTTACTGATGCTTGGATTTGGTGGGAGGAATGGGTGTCCCAATAAAAATGTATTCATGCGATGCCATGTGTTTATTTTTTTAAAAAAAAAACAAAAAAACTCAGAACATCCGACGTCCTTATGTATACAGTTTTGGGGGACACCTTGTATATGAATGATACATAATTTAATCTGGGTGAGAGAGAGAGAGAGAGAGAGAGAGAGAGAGAGAGAGAGTGAAATAGAGAGAGAGACAGACAGAGAGAGAGAGAGAAAGAGAGAAAGAGAAAGAGAGAGCGAGAAAGAGAGAGACAGAGAGAGACAGAGAAAGAGAGAAATAGAAAGAGAGAGAGAGAGAGAGAAAGAGAGAGAGAGGGGGGTGGGGAGGCGCGAGGTTGAGATTTTTTGCCAAGATGAGGGTCATTTAAATTAATTGATATTTGAAGGACGAGTTTTCTGGCCAAATGTTAAAATACGTGTCTTTCCCAAGAACGTCAATTGGATTCAATAGTCTGATGTAACGTCGCCCAGCAACGGCGAGCAACTTGGTTCTAAACAAAGAAAATATGTACTTTTTATTTTTCATGCTGGCTGGAACTTTTTCACATGTCATGTGATCAGAATGTATACAAGTCAAAACATAGTCAGATTTATGTTTTTTCTCCTCCAGATACACTTTTTTTGCTCGTCGGAGAAGTATTTCATTAGGGCGTCCGCCATTGTTCCGATAGTTTAGAACCAGTTACTTAGTTACTATGCGTCATTACGAGGGAAGTGACGTCACGACTGTTGAAGCCTATTTCCTGACTAATAACACTTTACTCTTTGAATCTTTATTTCCTCGAACAGGTTCAACGGCGTCATCGCCACAACAACTACGTCGTCAACAGCAAATCAGTCAGTTGATGTCGAGAACATCCGGGTCAAATCAAGGTCAAAGGTCAACGGTAGTTCAAGGTCGCGATTCGACCAAGCCTACAGCCAATGGCAGGAAGCCGGGAACAAGAGGAAGAACTCTTGTCATAAGGTGGGGTTTTGTTTGGAATTTAACAGTTTGTAAGATCATCATCATCATCATCATCATCATCATCATCATCATCATCATCATCATCATCATCATCATCATCATCATCATCATCACAACCACCACCACTATCATCATCACCATTATCATCATCATCATCATCATCATCATCATCATCATCATCACTACCATCGTCATCATCATCACCATCATCATCATCATCATCATCATCATCATCATCATCATCATCATCATCATCACCACCACCATCGTCATCACAACCACCACCACCAGCATCATCATCACAACCACGACCACCACAACCACCACCACTATCATCGTCATCATCATCATCATCATCATCATCATCATCATCATCATCATCATCATCATCATCACCACCCCCATCATCACCATCATCACAACCACCGCCACCCCCCCCCCCCCCCCCCAAATACATCTCTATAAACAGAATGACCCGGTCCCAGTTTGAGAAGTTCAAGCGAGAACAACGCCAGCGCCAGCGAGATGGTGGCAGAATGTACAACGCAGGCTCCATCACGTCAGCTCTCCGTCAGCTTGCCACAACTAATCCACAAGCTAGAAGACCTACAAAGTAAGGCTACACTTAAAAGCATTAAAGGTCTTTAACTCTCTCCTTACCAGCCATTTTCAGGATTTTCCCCAAAACTTCACACCCAACTAACACATAAATAGATTTTTATCACTGAAACACAATAGCAGTAAAATTCTTGCCATGCGTAATTTCTTTAGCAAAACGTGTTCTACAAAACACTGTTCATTTTCTTTAAATTTTATGCTGTGCAAAAGAAATTTGAATAAGAAAAATGTTGGTTTGTATCGTAACGAATGTGACGATTTTCCTATAGTTGGTAAGGAGAGTGTTAAAAAAACTTTTTTTAAAACACTGGAATAACTCAGAGCCACAAATTGAGATAGGGGGAAGGCGACTTGATAAATTTACATAGGGCGGCCCGTAGTGACCTTGATAGATTCATAGCCTTGACATTGATCGTTATCTTCGTTAACTTATAGATAGTATGCGCTGGGCTAAGAAGCTCACAACATTGACATCCGGAAGTTCAGGGACCATGTCGTGTAACCATGAACGTTTATAGTCTGGTTAATACAGCTTAGTGAGAATTACTCATAAACGCGGATGGCAAAAACATAACAAAGACCTGAGTGACGTCAACTTTGAACTATCTATACTTCCGAATGGCAATGTTGTGAGCTTCTTATCCAAGCGCATACTGTCTTTATAAACGTTTAACATTGTTTTATGTGTTGGAGGAGAAGAAGGGGGAGGAGCTGGTGGTGGTGTTGGTAATGGAGGAGGAGGATGATGATGATGATGATGATGATGATGATGATGATAAGGAGGAGGAACTGGTGGTGGTGGTGGTAATGGAGGAGGAGGATGATGATGATGATGATGATGATGATAAGGAGGAGGAACTGGTCGTGGTGGTGGTAATGGAGGAGGAGGATGATGATAAGGAGGAGGAGGAAAACAAACAGCAGCAGCAATACAAACGCTTTCGCTAAATCATAACCCAATCCCATCCATGTCGTATCCCCTCCTCGTGTTTCCAGTACAAGGTCCCAGTCCCTGACAACGGCACAGATAGAGGCATTGATGAAGAGGGGAATAGGGTCGAATAGCCCCACCATACAAAGGTTGGTGTCGTAGTTATTGTTGTTATTATTGTTATTATTATTATTATTATTATTATTATTATTATTATTATTATTATTATTATTATTATTATTATTATTATTATTATTATTATTACTATTATTATTATTATTATTATTATTATTATTATTATTATTATTATTATTATTATTATTATCATTATGATTATTATCATTATTATTATCATTATCATTATTATTATTATTATTATTATTATTATTATTATTATTATTATTATTATTATTATTATTATTATATATTATTATTATTATTATTATTATTATTATTATTATTATTATTATTATTATTATTATTATTATTATTAATCACACGTAATGATATCATGTTAACGATAATAGTTTTTAAAGTCAGATTATCAAGTATCCAATATCACCAAAAAAAAGTTGTTTTTCTAAAAGAAGAATCTGTTCAGTTCTTATGAAAATGTCTTTTATTCAGAGATAACAAAATCGGAATCAATACGCTTCAACAGTCGTAACGTCACTTCCCTCGTAATGACGCAGAGTAACTGAGAAACTGGCTCTAATCTATCGGAACAATGGCGGACGCTCTTATGAAATATTTCTACGGCGAGCATAAAAGCGTATCCAGAGGAAGAAAAAAACATTATAAATCTGATCATGTTTTAACTTATACACATTCTGATCACAAGACATATGAAAAATTCTAGCCAGCATGAAGAATAAAAAGTAACGATGGGCGACGTGACATAAGACTATTGAATCCAATTGGAATCCAATCGGCAACGCGGCCATCTTGGTTCTAAACAAAGAAGATCATTACTTTTTATTATTCATGCTGGCTAGAACTTTTCATATTCCTTGTGATCAGAATGTGTAAAAGTCAAAACATGATCAAATTTATGTGGGGTTTTTTTCTCCTCTGGATACGCTTTTATGCTCGTCGGAGAAATATTTCATACGGGCGTCCGCCATTGTTCCGATAGTTTAGAGTCAGTGTTACTAATTTACCATGCGTCATTGGGAAGGAAGTGACGTTACCACTGTTGAAGAGTATTGAGGGGTAGAGAAAAGATTTCTTGCAATCTTTGAGTTTTGGAAATCAAACGTTGTTCCTCGTTTCGTAAAAGCTACTCGTTGTAATTGGAATGAATAATGAACAATGATAAATAATATAACAGCTTGGAACTTTCAGTATCTTTCAACCAAAAACGAAGTTTTACCATCCTCTTCAAAAACAAAACACGGAACGTTTCTAGCTCAAATCCCTTCTCACCAAAAACAAAAACACACGGAACGTTTCTAGCTCAAATCCCTTCTTCAACCAAAAACAAAAACACACGGAACGTTTGCATCTTCTCAGCCAAACAAAACCACGAATTTCTAGCTAATCCTTTTCAACCAAAAACAAAAACACACGGAACGTTTCAGCTCAAATCCCTTCTTCAAACCCAAAAACAAAAAACAAAAACGGAACGTTTCTAGCTCAAATCCCTTCTTCAACCAAAAACAAAACACGGACGTTCGGCTCAAATCCCTTCTTCAACCAAAAACAAAAACACACGGAACGTTTCGGGCTCAAATCCCTTCTTCAACCAAAAACAAAAACACACGGAACGTTTCTAGCTCAAATCCCTTCTTCAACCAATACAAAAACACACGGAAGTTTCGGCTCAAATCCCTTCTTCAACCAAAAACAAAAAACACGGAACGTTTCGGGCTCAAATCCCTTCTTCAACCAAAAACAAAAACACACGGAACGTTTCGGGCTCAAATCCCTTCTTCAACCAAATAACAAAAACACACGGAAGTTTCGGGCTCAAATCCCTTCTTCAACCAAAAACAAAAACACACGGAACGTTTCGGGCTCAAATCCCTTCTTCAACCAAAAACAAAAACACACGGAACGTTTCGGGCTCAAATCCCTTCTTCAACCAAAAACAAAAACACACGGAACGTTTCGGGCTCAAATCCCTTCTTCAACCAAAAAACAAAAACACACGGAACGTTTCGGGCTCAAATCCCTTCAACAAATTACAAAAACACACGGAACGTTTCGGCTCAAATCCCTTCTTCAGCCAAAAACAAAAACACACGGAACTTTCGGGCTCAAATCCCTTCTTCAACCAAAAACAAAAACACACGGAACGTTTCGGGCTCAAATCCCTTCTTCAACCAAAAACAAAAACACACGGAACGTTTCGGGCTCAAATCCCTTCTTCAACCAATTACAAAAACACACGGAACGTTTCGGCTCAAATCCCTTCTTAACCAAAACAAAAACACGAACTTCGGGCTCAAATCCCTTCTTCACCAAAACAAAACACGGAACGTTTCGGGCTCAAATCCCTTCTTCAACCAATTACAAAAACACACGGAACGTTTCGGCCTCAAATCCCTTCTTCAACCAAAAACAAAAACACACGGAACGTTTCGGCCTCAAATCCCTTCTTCAACCAAAAACAAAAACACACGGAACGTTTCGGGCTCAAATCCCTTCTTCAACCAAAAACAAAAACACATGGAACGTTTCTGGCTAAAATCCCTTCTTCAACCAATTACAAAAACACACAGAACGTTTCGGGCTCAAATCCCTTCTTCAACCAAAAACAAAAACACACGGAACGTTTCGGGCTCAAATCCCTTCTTCAACCAATTACAAAAACACACGGAACATTTCGGGCTCAAATCCCTTCTTCAACCAAAAACAAAAACACACGGAACGTTTCGGGCTCAAATCCCTTCTTCAACCAATTACAAAAACACACGGAACGTTTCGGGCTCAAATCCCTTCTTCAACCAAAAACAAAAACACACGGAACGTTTCGGGCTCAAATCCCTTCTTCAGCCAAAAACAAAAACACACGGAACGTTTCGGGCTCAAATCCCTTCTTCAACCAAAAACAAAAACACACGAACGTTTCGGGCTCAAATCCCTTCTTCAACCAAAAACAAAAACACACGGAACGTTTCGGGCTCAAATCCCTTCTTCAGCCAAAAACAAAAACGCACGGAACGTTTCGGGCTCAAATCCCTTCTTCAACCAAAAACAAAAACACACGGAACGTTTCGGGCTCAAATCCCTTCTTCAACCAATTACAAAAACACACGGAACGTTTCGGGCTCAAATCCCTTCTTCAGTCAAAAACAAAAACACACGGAACGTTTCGGGCTCAAATCCTTTCTTCAGCCAATAATAAAAACAATAATTGTTTTGTTTTTGTTTTTTTTGTTTTTTGTTGTTTTTTTTTTGTTTTTGACTGAAGAAGGGTTTAGATTACGAAACAGAATATCTGTTAGAGTCGTTTGGTGACACTTAATTAGTTCTGCTTTTTGTTTAATTGATAGTTTCTAATTTTTTATATCTTTTTATTTATTTTGTTTGTTTGTTTTCAGAGACCAGCCTTTCAATAATAACAGATTGGCAGCTCAGCAGCAACTCTCTTTCACGTAAGATTGAACATTTTATAAAAATTACCTACATTATTGGTCCGACAGTGCCCTTCATAAATATACATTGCCTGAACATAGCCTTCGTAAAGGCATAGCCTCACCATAGGGTTTGTAAACGCATAGCCTCACCATAGGGTTTGTAAACGTATAGCCTCACCATAGGGTTTGTAAACGTATAGCCTCACCATAGAGTTTCTAAACGTATAGCTTCACCATCGGGTTTGTAAACGCATAGCCTCACCATAGGGTTTGTAAACGTATAGCCTCGCCATAGGGTTTGTAAACGCATAGCCTCGCCATAGGGTTTGTAAACGTATAGCCTCACCATAGGGTTTGTAAACGCATAGCCTCACCATAGGGTTTGTAAACGTATAGCCTCACCATAGGGTTTGTAAACGTATAGCCTCACCATAGGGTTTGTAAACGTATAGCCTCGCCATAGGGTTTGTAAACGCATAGCCTCATCATAGGGTTTGTAAACGCATAGCCTCACCATAGGGTTTGTAAACGCATAGCCTCACCATAGGGTTTGTAAACGTATAGCCTTATCATAGGGTTTGTAAACGTATAGTCTCATCATAGGGTTTGTAAACGTATAGCCTCGCCATAGGGTTTGTAAACGCATAGCCTCACCATAGGGTTTGTAAACGTATAGCCTCGCCATAGGGTTTGTAAACGCATAGCCTCGCCATAGGGTTTGTAAACGTATAGCCTCACCATAGGGTTTGTAAACGCATAGCCTCACCATAGGGTTTGTAAACGTATAGCCTCACCATAGGGTTTGTAAACGTATAGCCTCACCATAGGGTTTGTAAACGTATAGCCTCGCCATAGGGTTTGTAAACGCATAGCCTCATCATAGGGTTTATACACGTATAGTCTCATCATAGGGTTTGTAAACGTATAGCCTCGCCATAGGGTTTGTAAACGCATAGCCTCATCATAGGGTTTGTAAACGCATAGCCTCACCATAGGGTTTGTAAACGCATAGCCTCACCATAGGGTTTGTAAACGTATAGCCTCACCATAGGGTTTGTAAACGTATAGCCTTATCATAGGGTTTGTAAACGTATAGTCTCATCATAGGGTTTGTAAACGTATAGCCTCGCCATAGGGTTTGTAAACGCATAGCCTCATCATAGGGTTTGTAAACGCATAGCCTCATCATAGGGTTTGTAAACGTATAGCCTCGCCATAGGGTTTATAAACGCATAGCCTCACAATAGGGTGTGTAAACGCATAGCCTGACGATAGCTGCACGTAAACACGTAGGCTGACTGTTACCTGTGTAAACTCACAGACTGGCCATATCCTGTGTCAACTCACAGACTGACCATATCCTGTGTCAACTCATAGACTGACCATATTTGAAGTCATCAATTAGAGCCTTGATGCCCATGAAGCCGGAGTTTATCCCGGTTTCTATGCGCGAAACCGACAATAGCAATTGCCTGCTATCCTTTGGATAGGACGACGCTAGACTATTGCAAGGTACTATCCGTCAGATCAAACAGACCCAGTTACCAAATCACTGCCTGGATGAGCAAGAGGGTGGGGGGGGGGCAGACCTAACAGACCTAGCTACTCAATCACGGATGGATGGACAGGGGGTTGGGGTGGGGGGAGGGGGGGAGTCAGAAAAAATATCGACTGCACCCGGGATCGATCAGTCCCTTTGCGTGTGAAGCAAGTGCTCTACCAAATGAGCTGCCAGAACCTCATGATGTTATATTAAGCTTTTTTTTATATAGCACAATATCCACTAAACGTGCTCAAAGCGCTTTACAATGGGTCCCTGACCAACAGCAACACGTAATATGTAGAACGAAACATGACGCCTGTTAGGCGATATTACTATTTTTTCCGACATAGACAACGCTGTTAACGACCAGGTACTCATTTTACACCTGAGTACGGTGAGAGAATGTGATTAAAGAGCCTTTTCAAAGAACACAACTATACGCCGAGCGAGGCTGGCTTGAACTCAGGACCTTCCGATCCGAAAGCGAGTGTCATACCACTAGACCACATAGCCGCACAAATTATAAATACCATAAAACATATTTATTTATCTCTCACAGAGCAAGAGAACAGCAACAAGCACAATAACAACAGCAAGTACAACAAGTACAATAAGTACAACAAGTACAATAAGTACAACAAGTACAACAACCTCAACAGCAAAAACAACGGCACAAATTATAAATACTATAAAACATATTTGTTTATCTCTCACAGAGCAAGAGAACAGCAGCAAGTACAACAACAACAGCAAGTACAAAAAGCACAACAAGTTCGACAAGTACAACAACCGCAACAGCAAAAACAGCTGGGATTAGAGAGAGCTTTACGGCTTCAGAGACAGAAAGAATTACAGACACAAAAGGTCATTCTCTCTTGAATCTCCCTCTCTCTCTCTTAGTCTGTCTATCTATTTATCTATCTATCTATCTATCTATCTATCTATCTATCTATCTATCTATCTGTATCTCTCTGTCTCTCTCTCTCTCTCTCTCTTTCTCTCTCTGTGTCTGTCTATCTATCTATTTATCTGTCTCTCTCTCTGTCTATCTATCTATTTATCTATATATCTATTTATCTATCTATCTATCTATCTATCTATCTGTCTCTCTCTCTCTCTCTCTATATATATATATAATATATATATATATATATATATATATATATATATATATATATATTACTCTCATTCCTCTCTCTCTCTCTTTTCCTCTCTCTCTCTCTCACCTTTCTCTCTCTCTCTCTCTCTGTGTGTGTGTGTGTGTGTCTAGCTCTCTCTCTCTCTCTCTCTCTCTCTCTCTCTCTCTCTCTCTCTATCTATCTCTGTGTGTGTGTGTGTGTGTGTGTGTGTGTCTCCCTCCCTCCAAATCAGGTTGTCACTAGAATTATCTTGAAAAGGCCATTCATCTGTCAACACAAAAGTGTGGAGCCCGGAATGTCGAGGCTAATCGGGCACCGGGTTTGATCTCCATTAGTCACATATCATGGTGGGCCGATGCCGGTCAAATGGTCCGCTGTAGGCTCGACATCCGAGATGGTCTCGTGACGGTCAACTGGAATTATTCCTTTACCCCCCGATCTGCCCCAAGCTCCCCCCACCAACGACAAGGTCAGAGATCAACGAGCAGAGATGCATATACGAGATGGAAGTCGGTTAGGACGAATTCAATCCCTCGAGGGGGCGGAGACATACACTCCTCAAAACTGGGGGAGAAGTTGCCAGGCTTCTCCACCAGCAAGAGGAGACACTGGGTTGTAACGAATCGGCTTCGGTCGAGAAACCTGCCTTAGGCAAAATCGCTTCATCAGTGGGGACTTTCCACCTGTCCAACATGTACCTGATTTGGGAACGAACACGAAACCGCAGAGCATATAGTTGAACGGTGTATTGTGACGAAGCTTCAGGGCGGGTTTGCGACGGTGCACGAGTGCGGTAAAGAATTTGCTGATTGGGTCGATCGTCATAATATAGTAGTGTGAGCACCATTAGAAGCTGCTGCTGATTGGGTAGATCGTCATAACATAGTAGTGTGAGCACCGTTAGAAGCTGCTGCTGATTGGGTCGATCGTCATAACATAGTAGTAGTGTGAACACCATTAGAGGCTGCTGCTGATTGGGTCGATCGTCATAACATAGTAGTGTGAGCACCATTAGAAGCTGCTGCTGATTGGGTCGACCGTCATAACATGGTAGTGTGAGCACCATTAGAAGCTGCTGCTGATTGGGTCGATCGTCATAACATAGTAGTGTGAACACCATTAGAAGCTGCTGCTGATTGGGTCGATCGTCATAACATAGTAGTGTGAGCACCATTAGAAGCTGCTGCTGATTGGGTCGATCGTCATAACATAGTAGTGTGAGCACCGTTAGAAGCTACTGCTGATTGGGTCGATCGTCATAACATAGTAGTGTGAGAACCATTAGAAGCTGCTGCTGATTGGGTCGATCGTCATAACATAGTAGTGTGAGCACCGTTAGAAGTTACTGCTGATTGGGTCGATCGTCATAACATAGTAGTGTGAGCACCGTTAGAAGCTACTGCTGATTGGGTCGATCGTCATAACATAGTAGTGTGAGAACCATTAGAAGCTGCTGCTGATTGGGTCGATCGTCATAACATAGTAGTGTGAGAACCATTAGAAGCTGCTGCTGATTGGGTCGATCGTCATAACATAGTAGTGTGAGCACCATTAGAAGCTGCTGCTGATTGGGTCGATCGTCATAACATAGTAGTAGTGTGAACACCATTAGAGGCTGCTGCTGATTGGGTCGATCGTCATAATATAGTAGTGTGAGCACCATTAGAAGCTGCTGCTGATTGGGTCGATCGTCATAACATAGTAGTGTGAGCACCATTAGAAGCTGCTGCTGATTGGGTCGATTGTCATAACATAGTAGTGTGAGCACCATTAGAAGCTACTGCTGATTGGGTCGATCGTCATTATATAGTAGTGTGAGCACCATTAGAAGCTGCTGCTGATTGGGTCGATCGTCATAACATAATAGTGTGAGCACCATTAGAAGCTGCTGCTGATTGGGTCGATCGTCATAACATAGTAGTGTGAGAACCATTAGAAGCTGCTGCTGATTGGGTCGATCGTCATAACATAATAGTGTGAGCACCATTAGAAGCTGCTGCTGATTGGGTCGATCGTCATAACATATTAGTGTGAGCACCATTAGAAGCTGCTGCTGATTGGGTCGATCGTCATAATATAGTAGTGTGAGCACCATTAGAAGCTGCTGCTGATTGGGTCGATCGTCATAACATAGTAGTGTGAGCACCATTAGAAGCTGCTGCTGTCAGTAAGTAAAATGCCGTCTCACACGATCCAGTCCTTGTTTTCACGTGATCAACTCAGTTGAACAACTCTGTGCAAAGAAGTCCGATTTGGTCAAAGTACGGGGGGGGGTTCTTTTCAAATCAAGCTTACTGAGCGTGAACATTTATTGGTTTGGTAATTGCTGCGTAGCAACGCTTACGTGTAATTAATATCTGAATATTAAAATTTTGCTGCGCATTTACAAAATTAATCCTTGAAGAACTAAGTAATATTGCAGTGCCCTCCGTACTAAAGTTACGGCCTCAAAACTCTGGCCCAGGACCGTGACCAATGGAAACAATTTACAACATGGATGAAGAGAGCAGCTATACTCATAAACAATGACTGAATCACACAATTCTCAGCAGCGTCATTCGGACTGTGAGGCATACTACTACTACTATTACTACTACTAGTACTACTTCTACTACTACTACTACTACTACTACTACTACTACTACTACTACTACTACTACTACTACTACTACTACTACTACTACTACTACTACTACTACTACTACTACTACTACTACTACTACTACTACTACTACTACTACAACTACTACTACTACTACTACTACTACTACTACTACTACTACTACTATTATTATTATTACTACTACTACTACTACTACTACTACTACTACTACTACTACTACTACTACTACTACTACTACTGCTGCTACTACTACTACTACTACTACTACTACTACTACTACTACTACTACTACTACTACTACTACTACTACTACTACTAGACTACTACTACTCTACTACTACTACACTACTATTACTACTACTACTACTACTACTACTACTACTATTACTACTACTACTACTACTACTACTTACTACCCTTATCATACTACTACTAATACTATACTAACTACTACTACTACTATTACTACTACTACTACTACTACTATTACTACTACTAATTACATACTACTACTAACTACTACTCTACTAACTACTACTACACTACTACTACTACTACTACTACTTCTACTACTATTACTACTACTACTACTACTACTACTACTACTACTCTTTATATCTATACTACTACTACTACTACTACTACTACTATACTACTACTAACTACTAACTACTCACTACTACTACTACTACTACACTACTACTACTACTACACTACTACTACTACTACTACTACTACTACTACTACTACTACTACTACTATTATCTACTACTACTACTACTACTAACTACTACTACTACTACTACTACTACTACTACTACTACTACTACACGCTACTACACTACTACTACTACTACTACTACTACTACTACTACTACTAACTACTACTACTATAACTACACTACACTCACTACACTACTACTACTACTACTACTACTACTACTACTATACTACTACTACTACTACTACACTACTACTACTACTACTACTATACTACTACTACTACCTACTACTATACTACTACTATACTACTACTACTACTACTACTACTACTACCTACTTACTACTAAACTACTACTCTACTACTACTACCATACTACTACTACTACACTACTACTACTACTACTACTACTACTACCACTACTACTACTACTACTACTACTACTACTACTACTACTACTACTACTATTTACAAAATGTAACTGGTACTGAAAGGTTTGGCGGTCCACTTCTGCTCCTTATTTGGTCAATAAAGGCATTACATGCGACACATCAATAGAACAGAATTTTGTCTACTACTTTAACATATGTACCACCTATTACTTTTTTTTCTCTTATGTGAGATAATCATCATCATCATTGCCTTTTTCACCCTGGGTCAGGGTATAGGCCACAGACAAACAGTTTCCATCCTTCTCTGTATTGAGCAAACTTTTTTTATCTCATTCCAGGTCTTACCAATTCTCTGTATATCAGCTTCTTTAATTCTTCTCCATGTTCCTCGTGGCCTTCTCCTTGATCTTCTGCCCTGAGGGTTCCAGTCCAATACTTTCTTTGTTATAGTGGAGTCATTTCTTTCTAAGGGTGTGTCCAATACAGCCCCATCGACTTCTTCCTGTGCGGCTATGTGGTCTAGTGGTATGACACTCGCTTTCGGATCGGAAGGTTCGAGCCTGGGTTCGAGCCTCGTGCTCGGCGCATAGTTGAGTCCTTAGAAAAGGCTCTTTACTCACATTCTCTCACCGTACTCAGGTGTAAAATGAGTACCTGGCCGTTAACAGCGTTGTCTTTGTCCGAAAAATTGTAATATCGCCTAACAGGCGTTATGTCCCGTCCTACATGTTAAATGTTGCTGTTGACCAGGAAAAACCTTGTAAAGCGCTTTGAGCACGTTTAGTGGATATTGCGCTATATAAAAGCTCAATTTTTGTCCCTATTTCCTCTGCCTAGTTAGTTTTGAGAATGACTATGAATAGTGGCTTATGTTTTTGTTTCTGTTTTGTCCGTTTAGAAAGCACAAGAACAGTTGTTACTGATACGGCAGAAACAAGAACAAGAACTCCGAAAGCAGCTTCAGCAGCAGCAACAACAACAGCAACAACAGCAAATCCTGCAGCAACAGCAACTACTACAACAGCAGATTGTGCAACAGCAGCAACAACTAAAGACGTTGGAACAGGAATTGTTGAAAAAGCAGCAACAAGAACAGCTGAAACAGCAACAAGAATTGCTTCAACAACAACAACAACAACAACAACAACAACAACAACTGCAGCAACAACAACTTCAGGAGCAACAACAACAACAACAACATCTGCAGCAACAACTTCAGGAGCAGCAACAACAACAACAACAGCAACAACAGCCACATTTGCCGATAGTGCAAGACACCAACGTCATTGACAGCCCTGTTGTCATTCCCAATGGAGTGGCCCCAACTCCCATAGGTAACTACATACTAAAAATCTATTTTTTTTCAATTGAGATTTTATATAGCGCAATATCCACTAAACGTGCTCAACGCGCTTTACAAATGGTCCCTGACTAGTAGCAGCACGTAACATGTAGAACGAGACATGACGCCTGTTAGGAGATATTACAAAAAAATTTTTTTGACAAAGACAACGCTGTTAGTGGCCAGGTACTCAGTTTACACCTGATACGGTGAGAGAATGTGAGAAAAGAGCCTTTTCCAAGGACTCAACTATGCGCCGAGAGAGGATCGAACCCAGGACCCTCCGATCCGAAAGCGAGTGTCATACTACAAGACCAGATACATACTATTTAAAAAAAGTAGTCCCTCAGAGCCATGAGGCCCATGGAGTTAATCCTGGTTTCTATATTAGCAATTGCTTGCCTATCTTTAGGATAGGATGCCCATCTATCACAAAGTACTTTCCGCCAGATCTGAGAGAACCATTTCACTGCTTAGTGGACAGACTTGACGTATGCCTCTTGGCTCCTGGCGAACCATAGGGCCTCAACAGCACTCTTCCATCTTCTTCTGTCCTTGGCACAGGCCTTTGCCTCACACACTCCAGGTAAGATTGGAGACGCAAATCCTGGTGAAGGCTTCTTCTTCTGGTCTGTTTGGTCGACCCCCATTTCTCTGACCTTGGGTCAGTCTTGGGTGGACAAAAAAAAGTCAGAAAAAGCGTTAATCTTTTTTATGAAGATTTATCATAGTTTCTTAAAGTGGCAACTACAACAAAAAAAATAAATAAAAACACAACATATATATATATATATATATAGATAGATAGATAGATAGATAGATAGATAGATTGATAGATAGATAGATAGATAGATAGATAGATAGATAGATAGATAGATAGATAGATAGATAGATTTATTGATAGATAGATAGATAGATAGATAGATAGATAGATAGATAGATTGATAGATAGATAGATAGATAGATAGATAGATAGATAGATAGATAGATATAAAATATATATTGTCACTCCCATTATATGGCCAAGACGTTCGGACATTATGCCGACCGAAGACGTGGATGAAAGCCACAGAAACGAACGTCTTGGCCATATAATGGAGTGACAATTTATATTTTATATTTTATATTAGCTCTAACCATCATTATCGAGCACTTTCGTACCTACGAGTACCCACCAACACTCATATATATATATATATATATATATATATATATATATATATATATATATATATATATATATATAACTTGATCACTCCATGAACTCTGGACGAGACAATGTTGTATAATGTTGGAGAATATGTAAAACAGACGAGGTGAGAACAAATAATTTATTTAATATTTGTCTATTCTCTTATCTGTTTTCATATATTCTCGACGCTGCTCCAACAGCACCAATCATCCAGCCAGCCCCTGTAAACCCAACCCCTGTTGACATCATCAACGCACCCCTTGACCCAGTCAATGTTCCCGTGCCGACTATAAATAGCATCCCCATCAGTGTGGGAAGCTCCTCCATCAACGCACCCCTTGACCCAGTCATCAACGCACCCATAGACCCAATCATCAACGCACACATTGACCCAGTCATCAACGCACCCCTTGACCCAGTCATCAACGCACCCATAGACCCAGTCATCAACGCACCCATTGACCCAGTCATCAACGCACCCCTTGACCCAGTCATCAACGCACCCCTTGACCCAGTCATCAACGCATCCATTGATCTAGTCAATGTTGCCTTGCCGGCCATAAATAACATCCCCAACAGTTTGGGAAACTCCATCAACGCACCCATTGACCCAGTCATCAACGCACCCCTTGACCCAGTCATCAACGCACCCCTTGAACCAGTCATCAACGCACCCCTTGACCCAGTCATCAACGCACCCCTTGACCCAGTCATCAACGCACCCCTTGACCCAGTCATCAACGCACCCCTTGACCCAGTCATCAACGCACCCCTTGACCCAGTCATCAACGCACCCTTTGACCCAGTCAATGTTGCCGTGCCGGCTATAAATAGCATCCCCATTAGTGTGGGGAACTCCATCAACGTCCCCTTGACCAATCAGGAGAGTTTCTCTCCTACAGCCCCAGCCTTCCAAGCCAATCCTGTTGACGTCATTAATAACATTCCGGCAAATGTCCCCCCTCCTGTTGGTGAGTAAATAATTGGAATTTTAATGATTGGATTTCCAATGACAGGAGTTCAAATGATTGGAATTTTAATGATTAGATTTTTAATTATTGGATTTCTAATGATTGGATTTTTAGTGATTGGATTTCTAATGATTGGATTTCCAATGGTTGGATTTCTAATGATTGGATTTCTAGGGATTGGATTTTTAA
>NC_088374.1:17474839-17497339 GCF_034508935.2 Berghia stephanieae | reverse complement strand
ATTACTGAATTGTTCCCCTTATGCCATGAATTAATAAAGACATTTTTAGAAACGAAATTAATACTCTTCAACAGTCGTAACGTCACTTCCTTCCTAATGACGCATGGTAACTTAGTAACACTGGCTCTAACTATCGGAACAATAGCGGACGCCCGTATGAAATATTTCTCCGGGGAGCATAAAAGCGTATCCAGAGGGGGGAAAAAACACATAAATTTGATCATCTTTTGACTTTAACACATTCTGATCACAAGGGATGTGAAAAGTTCTAGCCAGCATGAAGAATAAAAAGTAATTATTTTCTTTGTTTAGAACCAAGATGGCCGCCGTTGCCGGGCGGCGTGACATCGGACTATTGAATCCTATTGCGCATCTCTGATAATAATAATGGAATAACTACAGGGGTGTCCTCTGGGGTGAGGTGAACTCCCTTAACCCTAACACCGACTATATGTGACCCACCGTATCGAAGCGGTATTATGTCGGGATCCACTCGGTAAGGGAAATTTAATTCATAGCCACAAATATCCAACTTGGGTTTAATTTATGTACGTCATGGTGGAGTATAAAGACTATTTCTTGCATTGCAAAAACTTCTAAGCTCCAATTTCTCATCATTCTACCTCTAAATTCAATTTTTGGGGTCTGAATCATCCCGACATAATACCGTTTTGAGACGGAGGGTCACATATCCGTAGTTTACCCAGGGTTACTTTCACCCCATACCTATTTATATTACATTTTTCTGAGACAAATTATAGGCGTAGTATCAAAGCTAATGTTTATAAGTTTTTACATGTTAATGGTAGTTGAATAAAACTATCTTTGTAACATGCTCATTTTTAAAAGATTTTCTTCCAATTTTCAAAAGTAGCAAAATATCTAGGATTGATTGAGTTAACAGACTGCATCGGCCCATAGTAAGAACAAGATCACTATTTAAGTGTTTTAAAAAATGGATGTTATATTGGAAGGGATCTTCAACCCTCCAGACTAGGGTGTCTATAGATAGAATGCGCTTGGCTAAGAAGCTCATAACATTGCCATCCGGAAGTATAACGGACCAACACACAAAGCTGTGTGTATCCATGAACGTTTATAGTCAAGTTAATACAGTTCAGTGAGCATTACTCATAAACGCGGATGGCAAAAAAAACAATAACAAAGACCTGAGTGACGTCAACTTCGAACTATCTATATAGATTCTCAGAAGATGATTTCACATCCCGAAATGGGTGCCATCTAAATTCATGTTTTCGTCCAACCAAGTCATCAATCACATGATTTGTTACTGTCCAACGATTGGATATTCCTTCAGAAATGTAAACACGCTGCTTTGTTTATGAAAGTTGTAAACATACCCATGTGTCAAGCTGAACAAAATGACCAATCGTGATATAAAAAAAACAAACTGTGAACACTTTTCACTATTCGGGTCACTTTGAGCACATATTCCAATGTGACCAATGACCTCGAGCACATGGACATGTAATATAGATAGTATGCGGTTGGCTAAGAAGCTCATAACATTGCCATCCGGAAGTATAACGGACCAACACACTAAACTGTGTGTATCCATGAACGTTTATAGTCAGATTAATACACTATAGTCAGAATCACTCACAAACGCGGATGGCAAAATACAATAACAAAGGCTTGAGTGACGTCATCTGCATACTATCTGTAGATCATGCCCAATGAGAGGGAGTGTGAGGTACATAGGTAGGAAATCCTGCAACCCCAGGCGTACCTTGAAGGCCACGGCCGTACTAAGGTCGCCCGAAGAGATTGCAAGGTGAAGGTCGCTCAACACGAAATGGTTCGGATCTTAGTCTATTAAATTCATTTGAATGTATTTATCATTAATTTCTTTATCCATCTACTAATAGATAAATCAATTAATTAATCTTTCATAATTGTTCTTCTTCTTCTTCTTCTTCTTCTTCTTCTTCTTCTTCTTCTTCTTCTTCTTCTTATTATTATTATTATTATTATTATTATTATTATTATTATTATTATTATTATTATTATTATTATTATTATTATTATTATTATTATTATTATTATAATTATTATTATTATTATTATTGTTATTTCTATTATCCAATCCTTTTCAGTAAACCGTACTTTCGCCACGCCCATCTCCAATATAACGACCTTGAACTTGAAGTCCCCCATGCTAAAGGCCCCCGTACTCCTAGCCCCAACAGCACCGGCCCCAACTGTGCCGGCTCCTAAAGCGGTAAGGATTGAAGATAAAGTGTAAAAATATTTATTTTCAACTTAAATTTGAGCTTTTATGATGCGCACTATCCACTAAACGTGCTCAAAGCGCTTTACAAGAGTTCCTTCGCCGACAGCAACGCTTAACATGTAAGATATGACTGGACACCCGTAAGGCGATATTACAATATTTTTTTTTTGACAGAGAACGCTGTTGAGGGCCACGTATTCACGGTGTAAGAATGTGCCTAAAGGGCCTTTTCCTAGGACTCAACTTTGAGCGGCCCTGTACGCCTCACAATGCCACATATAATCTCACAGATTTTGGAATTGATGATGATGATTATTATTATCATCATAATCCGTGGAGGTGGTGGTGGTGATGTCGGTAGTGGTAGTAGTAGTAGTAGTAGTAGTAGTAGTAGTAGTAGTAGTAGTAGTAGTAGTAGTAGTAGTAGTAGTAGTAGTAGTAGTAGTAGTAGTAGTAGTAGTGTCGACTGCAGTCTTGGTGGTCGTGATAGAGGTTATGGTCATCAAGTATTTTGTGATTGTATCTTACTGTTGAAGGTCAAAATTCACACCGATATAACCCGTGATTCTTTCTTCCTCTTCTCTGTTTGTAGCCCGTGAATATTGAACTTATTAGACTGGCTCAAGACGTCCTAAATGCCCTCATACAAAACGCACAGCAACCAGCGTCAGCGACCGTCAATAGCCCACAACTGTTGTCATCTGCAACTAAGCTCTTATCCAATCTGGGACAACTGAGCTCCTCGCCACTCACGGCCAACAACAACAACAACAACAATGACAACAACAACAACAACAACAACAACTTCAGCAATTTCAATAACCCTCTCACCGGAGACTTAACGATGGCCGCCGCATCATTCCCAACAACGTCGTCACCAACAGTTGACATGATCCAGAAACTCTCCGCAAATCTGACGGTCGTTAACGGATCCGTCGTGAATGTGAATCGCACTTTAGGCATGTTGGGTGTGTCCGACTGGGGCAACATGACACTGGGCGAGATTGCAACCAAGTTGAATTTGGCGGGAGATTTGACGTCACTGATACACAGAACGTATTTATCGACGTTCAACGACACAACAACATCAACAACAACAACAACAACGGGGACACCTTTCTTTAACCAGGGCCCAGCTGGAACAACGAGAAGGGTCATGGGGATGACCCCACAAGCTCAGATGGCTCCTACTACACCTTTTTACGTGGAAACCCCCGAGCCCCTCCCGCCAAATTTGATTGTTCCACTACCCGGAATGGTAAGTGTTTTGATTTCATAAAATTTTTACTTCCTTTTTCAAACTGATTTATTATGAAATAAATTTCAATTCTCTTCTTCTCCATTTTGTATAAGGGGAAGGAATGCATTTGGCATCGGTTGTGTCCCTTAGTTTTATCCAAAACAATGAACACTATTTATTAAGGTAAATAACCAGTAGATTTTTGACCAATCAAAACATGGAATTTGTGACACACCTTTATACGCGCGCTCGGACAAACATAATTGGTTGTTTATAAACAATAACGTGAATGAAATCGACCTCTATCTGGTCAATGTTATTGGGGGGTTTTTATACCTCCAAATGCGTGACTAGTTATCACGAGATTTTCTCGATCTGTTTTCTGTGTTGGTTCCGACGCTGCATTGGGGCTGACGCCTGTGTTATTCCAGTCTTCCCTTGGAATAGACCCTAGAGACAAATTTCTCCTTTGGCATGAATAAAGAGAATTTGAAAAATGTATTTTATTTAATGCTGTGCAGAAGTATAAGCAAAATATATATCGAATCGCTTGCCCAATGATAAATTCATAGAGCTGCTGAAAATGGATTTCAAACCCAATACCTCTGCTTGATAGTGAAATGCTATAGATAGTGTCCGCTTGGCTAAGAAACTGACAACATTGCCATCCGGAAGTAAAACGGACCAACACACAAAACTATGTGTAACCTTGAACGGTTATAGCAGTTTAGTGATAATTACTCGTAAACATGAATGGCAAAAAAAAACCAATAACAAAAACCTGAGTGACGTCAACTTCGTTCTATATCATCTTGTCCACTTGGCCACCATCTTAGTGAAAAAAAAATACATTTTATATAATATCTCTGTCGTTATGAACAGTGTGTTGAAATTTAATTTTAAAGATAATATGTGTTTTATGGTACTAACCAAATCGACATATAAATATATATATATATATATATATATATATATATAATATATATATATATATATATATATATATATATATATGTATAATTTTATATATAACTCTCACTATTTTCATATAGCCTTGTTTTATTTATCAAATCATTTATTTATTTATTTATTTATTTATTTATTTATTTATTTATTTATTTATTTATTTATTTATTTATTTATTTAATTATTTATTTATTTATTTAAATATTTATTTATTTAATTAATTAATTATTCAGTATTGTATTGAGTATTGTATTTCCTCACTCATACATTTATTTATTTATTTGTTTATTTAGTTCTCTATTTATTTTGTTATATATATATATATATTTATTAATTTATCTTTTTATTTAATTTATTTACTGGTTTAGTGTATCACTTATTTATCAAGTCATTGTTTAATTCATTTAAGAATTATTCACTTTTTCACTTATTTATTCTATAATTCATTTATTCATACATTCATTCATTCTTTTTATATATTGCTCTATTTACATATTTATTATAGTTTATCTATTTAGTTATTCATTTGATCACATAATATCACATTCATATTCAAATTCAAATTACAAGGGTAAATTATGGGATGGAATACTACAATTTTCACTACTGTTGCATGCTTGGTAAATCTATATATTCAATACAATATACGATTCTTACATTCTTTTCTTTTCGAATTCCGGACGACGTGTTCCCAACCATTGCACGAGCTTTCAAGTGCGCGATGGGAACATAGTTCGAATTCCAAAACGCAAGAGTAGAAGAAATCATTTATTCCACCCCTCAGTCAATTCCGATTTCGTCATCTTTGAATAAAAGACATTTTCAAAAACATTTAATAAATGGTACTTCTTTTTGAAGAATCTGATTTTTAATGACATTTAATTTAATTATTGATAATCTGACGTCACAAATTATTATTGTAAACATGATATCATTACGCGTTACTATTTATAGGGGGAGGGGTGGAATAATAGACGTTATACTCATCGCCATATCATAACAGTAACACCCCTTGCACACACAAAATATTGGTCAAACTCACTGTTGACTTTAATATGTTAGTTTTTCTTTGGTGTTACACTAACGCATATTCTCTCTCTCTCTCTCTCTCTCTCTCTCTCTCTCTCTCTCTCTCTCTCTCTCTCTCTATCTCTCTATCTATCTATCTATCTATCTATCTATCTCACATACAAACACATACAACAGACACGAACCCTCATGTTTACACCCATAGTGCACAAACATCCATAATATACAATCTCCTCCACAAAGGCAAAATAAAACATCTACGAATATACACACGCGTTATAATCTGTTACGTCGCGACAGTTAGGTACACCAACAACAATAACTATAACAACTATAACAACATCATCATCAACAGTAACAATAACTATAACAACAACATCATCAACAACAAAAAACAGCATCATCAACAGCAACAACAACAATAACAACAACATCATCAATAGCAACAAAAACATGATCATCAACAGCAACAACAACAACAATAACAACAAAATAAATAGAAGCAACAACAGCAACAACAACGTCATCATCAACATCAACAACAAATATAGCAGCAAGAACAACAACAACAATAACAACAACATAAATAAAAGCAACCACCACAACAACAACATCAACAACATCAACAACAAATATAACATCAACAACAATAACAACAACAACAACAACAACAACAACAACAACAAGGAAATGGCCAATTCATCTCCATCCATGTTCTATCTATTACAATCACAAATCACGTTCACATTCATGTTGTTTTTTTCGTTTCGTTAATATCATCGTTGTCGTCGTCGTCATCATCACCATCATCGTTAATCTTTTACAACGCCCTGCATCTCCATGCCTCGTGGACGGACAGCTTTTTATTTCTTCTTCCTTGCAGACTGGCGGCATAAACGAGGCTTTGTTACCTTTGACCTTTGACATTACCGGACTGGGATCGACCAATGGAATTCCTCCATTGATGTCATCAACACTAGGATCTACCGTGACGTCACAACAGCAGCCATTGCCCACCAATTCTTTATCTCCCGCAATGAGCTCTCAACTAAGCCAACCCGTCATTGCAGGCCTGGCTCAAATGTACGGAATAACACAGCAACAAGCGGCTCAGTTGCTTGAAACTTTTCACAAAGGACTGGGATTGGATACAGCGGCACAGCAACAGCAGCAGCAATCCGTATTACAACAACAATCGCTTGGTCTTCAACAAAATACGCCAATTCTCTTACAACCGACCCAACAACCATCGCCAAATTTGCTCACAAAAACTCAAACACTGTTTCAATCCAACCCTGTGCTAAATATTCTACAACTACAATCAAATCCGCCAGCTAGCACCTCTCCTACATTTCTGCAAACAAATCCTCAACAAAACTTAAATCAAAATCTAAACACAAATTTACTCTCCAATGCGCAACCTAATTCACGAATAGAAAATGATCCTAACCCACTCCATCAACAAAACCCACAATCAAATTTATTATCAAGTTTAGTTCAACAGCTAGGCTTATCACAAAATCAAATAACAAATTTAATGCAACAAAAATCATATTCAAAAACAGTTCCTACCGCCAGTCCTCAACAGCCTTCGTCAATTAAAAACTTACTTCAACAGCAAATCACAAATTCACTTCAACAAAACGATAACGCATTCCAGCAACAACCAAACAAAAATGTGATTCAACCAAATACGAATCTACTTCAGCAACCCGCAACCAATGGGCCAGGTCAATCTTTGAATAACAACCTATTTCAAAAACAACCCTCAAACAATTTTGCTCATAATAATATTAATAATGATAATCTGATCCAGCAACTCTTGGGCAACAGCTTATTCCAGCAAAACGCAAATAACAATCTAGGTCAGCAACAACAAAATACCAATTCAATTCCACAATCCAGCAATTTACCAAATAGCAATTTTATTCAACAACAAGCAAATAAACAAACTCTCCCACAAACTGGCAACGCTTTACTTCAACAGTCAAATGACTTAATTACACAGCAACAAAACACCAATTTATTTAAAAATTCAAATAAAAACTTAATTAACAAACAAGCACAACAACAACAACAACCAAATAACAAATTTATTCAACAATTAAATAATTTACTTCAACAACAACCAAATACTAATTTGATTCAACAAATAACTAATTTACTTCAACAACAACCAAATAATAATTTACTTCAACAACAACCAAATAATAATTTACTTCAACAACAACCAAATAATAATTTACTTCAACAACAACCAAATAATAATTTACTTCAACAACAACCAAATAATAATTTACTTCAACAACAACCAAATAATAATTTACTTCAACAACAATCAAGTAATAATCTTTTCAAACAACAACCCAATGATTTACTTCAACAACAACAAAATAATGAATTATTTCAACAACAGCCTAATAGTAACTTACTTCAACAACAACAACCAAGTAACAACTTTCTACAAAAACAGCCAAAAAATAATGTACTTCAAGAGCAATCAAATAGCAATGTACTTCAACAACCAAATAACAACATTCTTCAACAACAATCAAATAATAACTTGTTTCAACAACAACCAAATAACAATTTACTTCAACAGCAACAACAAACAAATAACAATTTAATCCAACAACAACAACCAAACAATTTAATTCAACAACAACAACAACAGAAACAAAATAACAATTTATTTCAACAACAATCAAATAACAATATACTCCCTATTCAACAACAACCAAACAATAACTTTGACATGGGCAACTTTGCAAATCCTCAATCTAACAACAACTTACGAAGACAAAATGATTTTGTTCAACGATCAGATGCAAATTTAGAACAACAACAAAATAACAATTTAGCACAAAAACCAAATAACAATTTCGATTTAAATTACCAACAAAATACTAACAATTTCCTTTCACTGCAACCAAATAGCAACTTCGGTCAACAAACCAACAACAATCCGGTCCTAACTCAACAGCAATCAAATAATAAAATGTTTCAGCAGCAGCAACAACAACAACAACCAAACAGCAATCTAATTCCCAATCCAACACAACAGCAAAACAACAATTTATTCCCACAACAACCAAATAACAATTTAGCTCAGCAACAGCCAATTAACGCAGGTCAACAGCAGCAAATAAATAATAACAATTTCCTTCAACAGTCAAATATCATCTCACCCCAACAGCCAACGAACAATTTTAACCAACCGACAAATACCAACCCTCTCAATGGCATCGACAACAACAACAACAACAACAACAACAACAACAACAAATTTCAACAACCGGTTGCTAGTTCGACAGTTCAAATAAACTCGAACATGCTTGTCCAAGCCGTAGGCGATATATTTCAACAAACGAACATGAATCAAAACCAAGGACAACAACAACCACTCGGACCACAAACACAACCAATACAGCAGATACAACCACAAGAACCACAACAACAACAACAACAACAACAACAACAACAGATGCAACAGCTCAATCAACAACATCTCCCGCAACATATTCTTCAACAGCAACAGATGCAACGACAGCAGCAACAAGTTCTGGAGCAACAAATAAATCAATATCAATTGCAGCTCAATCTTCTTCAGCAACAATTACTTCAACAAAATTCACAAAACATACAAACTCAGCTAGCTGCGGATTACCAAAATCTCTTCCAACACAAACAAGAACTACAACAACAACTGTCACAACTTCAGCAACAGCAATTTCATGCACCGCAGCACCAATATGGTTATAATTCCCAGCACTATTCAGCCCACCCCTCGCCGCCAGCTAGAAGATCAACGCCGACCCCTTATATGAACTCAGAGGCAAACAATTCTACGTCAGACTCTAAACAACAACAGTTGAACCTCAGTTCAAGCAATAGTCAGATTCAGTCATCCCAAAACTTCCCGGAGAATATCGTTCAAGGACAACAAGACAAAGCGAGCCAGCAACCTGAATTAGGAAATGTCAATACTATCAAGGGGCAACCAATGCAGCAAAATAACAGTAACCAACAGAATAACTTTAACAACGACCAAAAACAAAGAACGGTTCAACTCAATGTTGAGACAAATCAAATGGCGGCAACGATTGCCCGGATGTACAACCTAACTCTTCCGGAAGTTCTATCCATGCTAGAGATACCATCAACACTCCCTCCCCCTGTCCTTACCAATATCAATACTAAATCAGTCGAAACAGCTCCGAAAAGTCCGCTCCAATTATCAGACACAAAGAATGAAAAAGTGATCTCCGGAAACGTTTACTCGCCAAATATCAACTCACCACCCCAAGGAAATCAGTTACTTAACGGCAATACACAACAGAACGGCGGGGGTATGAATTACTTCCAACAATTTCAGCAGGGAATGACTCAACAATCGCTAGATAACTCCAATACCCCAAAGGGGATAATCGCAGGCACGAACGATCTACAAAGAGAAAATACATTCACCAGCAGTAGTAACGGCAACAGCAACCAGGGTGCTGGCGCTACGATTACCAATCCAGACCCCAACAACTTTGGACACATGTATAACGTTAACCCTTACATCGACAACAAAGGAATGCAATCTGTCTACAATACTTATCAGATGAATGCAATGAGACCGGCGTTAACAACGGCATCACCAGGGGGGTTTAATCTATCTCCGACCCCCACATCCCTACCCTCGACGACTGCCACCGTTGCATCAACAGCTGCGGCTGCTTGGAGAAAAGGTGTGGAGGCGGGCGGCAAAAACTTCACAGCTTTGATGTCGTCGCTAACCAGGTTGGTGACGGATATAAAAACAAAGGACAGTGGTGCTAAAGGTGAAATAAATCAGCCACACCAACAGCAACTGCAACAACACCAACAACTACTGCAACAACAACTTCAACAACAACAACAAAACTACCAGGACAATTCTATCTTTTCTAACTCTCAAATTAGTCAGGATTTAAATGGTATCAGCCACAATCAGCTAAATTCTCTCAGTTCATCATCTCTTTCTCCAACAACATCTTCATTGCCATCATCTTTGTACTCCCAACCCGAACAGTCAGTTACAAATTATAATTTCGTAACAAGCCAGCCAAAAAATAATCAAAATCCACTTGGCATCCAAACCCCAACAACACAAATCAATAGTCTTTCGCAAGGTACCATTGACAATACAGGGCTTAATTATGTCACCCCTGTCGATAATTTGGGAATTAACACCGTTTCCAGTGACACGAATCAGGGCAATGCTCTTTTCATGAAAGACACTTATATCAACAACAACAACAACAACAACAACATCAACACTATCAACGATAACAACCAAACCGATATAAACAATGTGGTTGGCAACAATGTAAATTACAACGCTGACAGTTATATGCAGAATGAAATTCAAGATCCAAAACAAAGTAGCATTGGAAATGAACCTTTGTTCAATGCAAATCAATTCAATGGACAGAGTTTAACCACGCCCACATTGGACCATACAAACTCTGATACAGTAAATATTTCACCCATTGAGAATACAGTGGACCCTGCTCTTTCATACGGGCCCTCTCAAGCCACGCCTGAAACTCCCATCAATCAAAACGGTCTGGCTATACAAACCACGCCCACTAATAATATGAAAATGCCTCAGTTTGAGTCGGTGCAACAGTTTAACAACTTCATTCGTCTGTTCAACAACTTTGTCCAATCAAACTCGGGGATCGTCTCACAAGTTATGCAAGAAGATTCTAAAAAAGGAATCAATGGGGTTTCAAATCCGGTCGTTCAAGTACAATCACAACAAGGGCCGCAATATGGTTTTCAAATACAACAGCAAGGGCAACAACAGCAGCAGCAAAAACAACAACAGCAGCAACAACAGCAACAGCAACAACAACAACGATGGCAACATAACCAGCAGCAACAACAAGAATTAGTTCCAAATGTCGATACCCAGTCCAATCAAAATATAACAACCTTTCCATTAGAGCCGGCCACAGCCCAACAACAGCAACAGCAGCAAGATAATACCGATCCTCAGTCAAATCAGAATAAAGCAACAGCCTTTCCATTAGATCAGACCACAAACCAACAACAACAACAGCAGCAGCAGCAGCAGCAGCAGCAACAACCACAACAAGAGCATCCTTCTTTGTTACTATCACGAACTCCCGACACCAACATAGGCACTGCATCTCAAAACATTAATCCAAATGGCCTTTATTCGTTACCCCCTAACCAGGATGGTCTGCCTACACCTCAGTCATATCTGTCACACACATCCTTTCCTTCCGATGATGTTATAACCACCCCGTCATCGGCGCCCATCCCATTCTCTTCGCCTACAAAAATAGAAATGTCATTAAACGTGCTATCCCAACATCAAAAACATCGCCTCGCAGAAAAAATCACAAAATTAGTAGTATCACCGACAGCTGCTGAATCTGAAAGATCTCAATTCTTTGCAAACATTTACCAGAAGTTACAAGGAAATTCGTTTCCTGGAGAAATCCCAGACTTTCTTCTTGCTGAAATTGAACGCGTTGCAAAAACAACTGAACAATTAAAACATAATGTTACTCCAACTAATCAACCCTGGGCACCAATCACGAACATTGGAAATAGCTTGGACATTGCATTCACTACAATTTCACCATCAGCTAGTCCTGTAGATACCACATCGAATCTTGGAAATATCGGAACAAATCAAAGAAATGACTTAAGAACAATGGCTCCCATTAGAACCAGAAGGCAGGCGTTTAAACCAATAGCAAATGGCGAAACAAGCTCTACAAAGGAATTAACACAACAGCAGAAACAAGAACTCACATCGTGGCTGTCTGGCACATCAAGTATAGGGAAAACCCCTTCTACAAATAAACCAAATGTGTTTAGCTCACCCGATCCATCAAAACAATCATCCGGTAACGTCCAGTCGTTACCAAGCTTTCGACAAGTTTTAGACATGGCTCGTGGTGGAAGCATTTCTCCTGAAAACAACACTTTATCCAAGTCAGTTAGTAGCGATAGTGCATATGTTATTGATCCGTCTCACGTTACTAGCCCTGGACAAGTAAATACTCAACCGCAGCAAATCAAAAATAGTTTGAAAGAACTGGAGCAACAACTACAACAAAAGCGGCAACACCTTTTTCAAAAGAATTTAGGAGGAAGAACTCAACAACAGCAAAATCAGTTACCAAAGGCACATTATAAACCCCAACAGGATCAGAATCAGGGAACAAATCAAATGAGTCAACAACAAATGCTACAGAAACAACGAGAATTACAAGAATTAATGCAAAGGCGTTTCAAGCAACACTTTTCGACCATGATGAAACGTCAATTTGCAAGATACTTTGGTAATCAGCCAGATAGCTTAAACAGCAATAATCCTACAATGTTTCGCAATCCCAAAGGAGAATCAATTCCTCTAGTTAGCCAAGCAAATCCGTCCACTTTTCCATTAAGATCCACCAAAGACCAAAGTATAACAAGCCATCAGGTGTTAGAAGCCAATACAAACGCCAAGACACCAAGTTTACAAAATTCATCAAAAATTATTCCATCGACGGACAAGGCAGCTACATTTTCAGATGGCGAGAACTTAGCAAGTTTCAGCACTGCACAGATGAGGGGTCCAAACAGAGCGCCCATCTTTTCCCGACTGTCGCAATTTTCAAGGAGTGTTCCAGCGCCAAAGGATGCCCAGCTACAGCCCGTGTCAGCAGACATGTTTGGAGGTAATGCAATGATGTTTCGATATAATCCTGCATTATCACAAACTTTAACATATCCTAAGTCTTCCTCCTCAGCATTTTCAATACAGGGACGACAACCATCGTCGTCCATATCTCCAAACACAGATTCCAAATCTAGTCCATCATCACCGGCATCCGAGTCATCGTCCACATCACAAGCCCCGTCCTCGCCATCCTCATCCGTTCCTACTTTGGGACTTGGACATCTACAATCTCCATCGAAAATAACATCACCGCCACTTTCCACAAAATCGATTGCATCACCAACATCATCATCCGCATATTCATCTTCATCATCTTCACCATCTTCACCATCATCACCATCATCATTATCATCACCAAAACTATCATCCTCACAACCGATTCAAGCTTTAGCGTTAAATTCATCTCCAAATCCCAAATCTGCAGCGCCATCTGCCACGGCAGCCGCTTCAACAGCCGCAGCATCTTTTCTATCCACCCAACCCTCGCCCAAAATACAACAGCCACTTCTGACGCCAGCGGAGCTTTTCAAGAGGATAGGCCTTGATCCTAATACACTGTTGTCCTCCGTTACACCGCAGAAACCACAAAGACAACAGCAACAACAACTGTCACCATCTTTTAATTTGCCCTCAACGCAGACAGAAGTACAACAACAACAACAACAAATTCAACCTATAACAATCTCAAAACGAATCGGGCCATCATCGCCTCAACAACAAATGCAATCACGGTCGCTAGTGCCAGAGCCACAGCAACCAAACACACGTTTAAACCAATTTTCTCCTAACACTGTACCTCAACCAATAAAACAACAGCAACCATTTGTTATACAAGAAATATCTTCACCACCATTGCTACAACAACCAACAACGGACTTCAACGAATTAACAAATTCAAAAACACCAACACCGCAGCAGCAACCTCAGATGCAACAACCACAACAAACAGAAGCAAAACCATTAAACTTTAATCAAAATATCAACAAAGCTTCACCAGCAATCAACACCCCGACACATATTGTTCAAGAATCGAATCAGTTCATCACGCCAAAATCAATCCAACCACATATAATTTCACCACCGACAGGCTTGGTTATTAGTCCCAAATTTAACGAAACAAAATTCACAGAAATGTTACGCCAAGTAAGAGCAAAATTGTTCCAAAAGCAAATGCCAACCCAACAGCCTAACAGTGACAGCCAAACAAACATCAACAATCAACAAAACATAAACTATCAAACAAATGCCAACACTCCTCCAAACAGTCATATTCCGTCGGGTACTATTTCTCAACAAATTGGAAATGTTCAGCCAAAAATCTCAAACAATCAACAAACTCTGAATTTCCAACAAGTTTCAAAGTCTCAAAATATTGACAGTGCTTTCCCAAATATCAATACTCAAACAAATTTTAATACTCAATCAATGACACGTAAACAACAAAATACGCAATCAAATACCTTTAGTGAACCGAACATAAATTTTTATGATCAGGCTGGCATGAATACTCAATACAGCAACCTTCAAAATCCCAACACATTAGCAAGAGTTCAGACTTACACAACCCCAAACAAATCAGTCACCTATAATAATGTATACCCTCAGCAGCAGCAGCCACAACAACCGCTAAACCAATGGCAACAGCCTCAACAACAACAGCAAAATTTTCAGCCACAGCAGCAGCAATATCAGCAACACCAATATCAACAACAACAAGAACAACAAAACAATCAGCAAAACCAACAACAATATCAACAACAACATCAACCACAACAGCAGAACAGTCAGCAAAACCAACAACAACAACAATATCAACAACAGTACCACCAACAACAACAAAATCAACAGCACCAACCGTATCAACAACAGTATCAACAGCAACAACGGTATCAACAACAACAACCACAGCAACAAAGTACACTGAGTCAACCTGTCTTGAACCAGGCCACGAACACTCACAACGGAAGTCCAACACAGACAGGTGGACAATCGTCAGTACTAAATCAGCCCTCTTCCTTGCCATCATTTTCACCTGCACATTCGCCAAGGACTCCAGCATCCCCAATACAATCTCAGATGTCACCCAAAACGTCATTTACACCTTCTTCTTCATCCCAAACACAACAAAACACCAATTCAGCTTTTAATAGTCCCTTAAATAGACCTACGCCCGGGCTATTGGCAAATACACCCCAAAATTTAAATCAACTAATTGCGCAACAAACTGATTTGCTAAACCAATTAAATGCTTTGCAGCAGCTGGCGATGAGTCAGACAAGCAGGACTATCTCACCAAATCCTACCCTTTTACCCGGAACTTTAACCCAGCCGTCTGTCGGTCCTACTTCCAGTTTTTATTCACACGCTCATAGTCACATCGGAAACCCAGCCAATGGTATATTCTTCTCTCCCACAAGCAACAACAACAACAACAACAACAACAACAACAAGAATAATAATAACAACAGCAACAATAACAAAATTACATCACAAAATACAAACCAACCAACTTCAACAAACAACTTTGTCCAATCAAATCCGAGTCCCCCAAAGCAAAATCCACAGACAAATAGAGCAATCAATATTCAGAACGCAAATCGGAAACAAAATAGGCATGCGGTGCCCAGTCTACCATATACACAACATTCAAGTAAAGTGTCTCCAATTCCCTCCCCAAAACCTATAATACAACAACCCCAACAACTAAATTCTCCAGCTATACAACAATCACAAGCTCCAACAACAGCACCCAAAACACAAAACATCCAATCGTTGTCACTTTCTTTACCAAGTACACTCAACCAAGATAGCATCAAAGCTCTTTTAAAGGAACATCTCTTAAGCACGAAATCGGGATTGAAAATACCAGAACAAGCAAAGAATTACACAAATGTTGACGCTTTCTTAAAAAGTCTTATGAAAAAGGCAATATCTAGCAAAGCTTTCAAACAGAAATTAGCAGGTCACATTCGACAGGCAAGACTAAAAGAACAACAATTAAAAGAACAAAAAAAACTTGAACAACTAAAGAAACAACAGTTGTTAGAACAACAGCAACAACTACTACTACTACAACAACAACAACAAAGACAACAACAACAACAACAACAACAACAACAACAACAACAACTTAGTAATTTGAACGCGACTGTTTATAACAATAACAACTCAAACTATTATAACAATTCTGGTTATAATTATCCTTACTATAACTCAAACGGTTCTTCTCTTTATCCATATTCCTACCACCAGTACAATGTGTCCAATAATTCACCGTCCACCTTTCAGAACCAATCACAGGTCGACATTCACACGTCATACTCCATCATTGCTGACGTCTTTAACATGACATCGGATGAGCTGCGTATTCTGCTGGAGATGCGAGCTAAACAAAAACAGCAGTTAGGAACGTTTACAGTACAAGAAGCAGCGGCAGCGGCAGCGGCTACTGAGGCGGCGCCCGTCGAACCACCAACCCCTCCACCAACACCCCCTACACCTCCCCCACCTGTTGAGATCACTCCCCCTCCATGGGAAAAATATGCGAGGGAAACACCAGAACCACCCGAGGCAGGCGAATTTGACCCTTATCTTTTTGCTAGATACTGGGAGTATCAGCAACAGCAGCGACAGCGGAGGCAATTTGCAGAGGCGTACGGGCTTGATGGCTATCACTATCATGGAGTGAGCCCTTCATTTCAAAATGCCCTGTTCCAGTTTTTCAGCCACGGGATGGCTAGTAAGAAATAAGGACAAAATTGACACTATCAAAGCCAAGCACACAAGTTCTAGGTAAATATTGTGCCTTGGTATATTTTGACTCACACGTCTTATGATATTGCAACTGTCGATATAAGCAAAAGGTCATTAATCTTCTTCTTCTTCTTCTTCTTCTTCTTCTTCTTCTTCTTCTTCTTCTTCTTCTTCTTCTTCTTCTTCTTCTTCTTCTTCTTCTTCTTCGTTCCCGTCATGTCACATGGTCAGTCCGGTCTGGTGAATGAAGCCCACAGTGGTCATGAGGTCGTCCTCACTGCCGTACAGCTTCTTTGAGTATGGGGTTGGGTCAGGCCAGAAGTTCCTTCTCAACTGGTTGTACCTTAGACATTCCATTAGGACATGATGTCCATTTTCATTTTCAGGTCATTAATCAAATTGAGAATGATAAGCCGGTACCTTTCGTGTATTTGTTTTCTCTGATAGAGTAATGTCACCTAAATCAGTTTTCTAACAGCATTTCTGTGGAGAAAACAAAGGGTTTGCAACAATCCAGTAGTTGATATGTGACCCATCGTCTTTAAACGGTATTATGTGGGGATGTCTTTGGTGCAAAAATTGAATTTATTGACAAAACCATGAAACTTGGGGTTTGTTTAGATTTGTTATGTTATAGAATGAGGACAATTTCTCACAATGCAAAAACTAAAAAATTGGTATTTACTATTCATTTAGTTCTTAAGTCACTTTTCGGGGTCTATTTCTTCCCGACATAATACCGTTTCGAGACAAAGGGTCACATATGTGTGTCATGATTTCTCAATTGTTTCTCTCTAAATCTGGAATTGACTTTATCACTGATTATTAAAAGTTTAATGGAAAATGTAGTCCTCGTATCTCGCATCCAAAAACCGAATATCGTGAAACATTTCTGCATGATTTGAAATGGAAGAACAATTCGAGCCTTATGACATATTGAACGGATCAATTATTTCTTCTTTGTCTTCTCTCTCTCTCTCTCTCTCTCTCTCTCTCTCTCTATCTATCTATCTATCTATCTATCTATCTATTTATCTATCTATCTATCTATCAATCTATCCATCTCTCTCTCTCCCTCTCTCTCTCTCTCTCTCTCTCTCTCTCTCTCTCTCTCTGCTTCCTCCACCCCCTTCCTCCTATTTCCCCTACTTCTTCTCCCCCCCCTCCTCCTCTTCTTCTTCCTCCTCTTCTTCCTTTACTCTCCTTTTCCACTTCTCTTTTCCACCTCCTAACTTTCATCTTCATCTACTTTTCATTTGTTCTACTCTATCTTCAGTGCCCATACAATATCACAGACTTTGATATAATGTTCTTCCCATTCAATGACACATATTACTATTTTGATACGATATACAATGGTTATATCATTATCTATTAAAATGTCATCCTTTGTTCATCCGTACAGGAGCTAACTGAAGCCGAGGCAGAATACAACGAAATGTTGATGGGATGACGATGAGAAAAATCACGTGATATTCAATACTTAATGTCGTCATCATCTTGACTCCGCCCACCAGCACAAGCGACACATCCAGATCTCTGGTGAAATTCCAGTAGTTGCGTTCCATTAAATGACAAAAATGTTTTCAATACCTTATTACTTTAGCTCTTTGCAAAAGAAAAAAAATCCCTCTGTATTCATACGCCTGAATGCGACGAATTTTTGCCAAATGTTTCACCCCAAGTAGCCTGTTCTTTTTATTTATGTTTCTTTCGTCGCCTCGCGAAATAGAGGCAAAAATCATGAGCACATCTACGAAATAACCGTACGTATCTGAAGCAATATCTGTGCCTAAAAATATAGTATATCTGTGTCTAAACAACCGTTTGTCGATCAACCATTCGCCTGGAATTGCATCGCTTCTGGGTTACAGAACAGATGAAAGTTCATTCAAAACAAAACAAAATGTTAAAATGTTAATAATATTTCTTTAAGATTTATTCTATATCTATAATCAAACATAAAAAGAAAATGCATTAGAATTAGAATGAATTTGGTTCAAAATTGCTTTTATCCACTTTTAAAAATATAACAGAGGAAGTAATCCAATTTGTCTTGGGGAAAGGTATTAAATGAAACCATAATCGTACATAAATTATACTTTTCAATTTATTGATAACATATTGAGCACCGCTATTGACGTGTAATATCGTTTTGCGTATGTAAATCATATTTATTCTATCTATGCATATAATATTATTGTTGTTAAACTACAGATTGTATATAATATGAATTTATGTTTTATACCATCTATATTGTCATTGTAATGAAGAAATTAACTAAATGTATTAGCAGATTTCGCGAATGCAAATTATGAATAATAAGAATTTAAAATTACGCTGATTAAATAGAGATTTAAAGAAAATAAAAGATCAATTCTCATTTGGGGTGGGGGGGGGGTGACCAAACGTAAAGATTTGGCATCTATTTATTTAGACGTTAAACAACAACACAAAAAACCAATAAGAGGTTTGAATAGCATGCTCTCAAATCACGAACTTTTTGGCCCAGAAATTATATGTCGTGATTTTTTAGTGGTGACTCCATAATTTCTTATTGTTTTACGAAATTAATTTGACAATCTATTAACCTTGATTGTATCGTATCGTTATAAAAGCATATAACATAATGCTCTTGTTTTACACATAATGTCGAAAAATTTGTCTGCTATAAGAATATCAAATTGTTTTACTAATGCAAATATTACTTAAGTACTAACAACGATAATAACATTCATAATTTGAGAGACATTTTTGTAAAGAAAAAAGGCAAGAGGAAGTAATGATGAAATGAACGCTAAGCTTTAGTCAAGTAAAGACAGTATATTGCCTGAAGAAGAGTTTTAAGCCCGAAACATTCCTGTTAAGCATTTTATGCTCTATTTTTTTTTAACCTGATATATCTATGTTCATTCCGTACTGTTTATAGTCAGCCCGTCATTTATACTTCCCATTTATGATAATATTAATAATCTAACAATTTGGACCGAAACGTCACTAAGATCACGTGGTCTGTTTTGAATTATCTCCCCGTAATTTTTATGACGCCTTGATAGTTTGTAGCTACAGAATCAGTACCTGTCAATAGTGTTCAACAGTCGTGACATCACTTCCCTCGTAATGAGCATAGTAACTTAGTAACTGGTTCTAAACTATCGGGAAAATGACGGACGCCCTTATGAAATAGCATAAAAGTTTGTCCAGATTAGAAAACATTATAAATCTGATCATGTTTTGACTTTTATACATTCTGATCACATGAAATGTGAAAAAGTACTAGCCAGCATGAAGAATAAAAAGTACCGATCTTCTTCATTGAGAACCACGCTGCTCGTTGTTGGGCGGACGTGACGTCAGACTAATGGATCCTATTTATCACGATAATAACAAGAAATGACGTTTGTAGAAAGATATCAGAGGACAAATTAGAGAATACATTAAATCGTGGCCAGGCGAACTACCGTAACAGGCAGTAGGGTCGTGGGTTCGAATCCTCATCGCCGCAAGTTTGTTTGTTTGCTTTTTGTTTTTGTTTATTTTTTTTATTTTGTTTTTTTTGTTTTGTTTTTTTTTTTTTGTTTTTTATTCTCTGTTGTCCGCTGGCCCTTTTTTTTTTAAACTCACTTTATTTCTTGTTAATATCAGCATAAGTACCAGCCCCACTCTATTTTCCGAAAGAATATTCCTCTTGCTTATAGATAGAATGAAGTTGACGTCACTCGGGTCTTTGTTATTGTTTTTTGTTTTAATTTTTTATTATTTTTTTTGGGTTGTTTTTTTTTTTGCCATCCACTTTTACGAGTAATTTTCACTTAACTGTATTATCCAGACTATAAACGTTTAAGGTTACACATAGTAGTTTGTGTTTTGGTCCGTTATACTTCCGGATGGCAATGTTGTGAATTTTTTAGCCAAGAGCATACTATCTAAAGACGCATTGTTGTGGTGGTACTACTTTTAAAATCATGTTATATACCCAAACCAATATCATATTATATACCAGTATACATATTATATACTATTGATATTAATGAGACCAATATGCAATGGATGAATAACCATTTAACTTCCGAAAACTGGATCGAAAAAAAAAACAACAGATATTTAAAAATTTGGCCAGAAAACTCGTCCTTCGAGTATCGATCGATTTAAATGACCCTCACCTTGGCAAAAAGAACTCTCAAACCTGAGACTTTCCAATGTCTTCAAAGGGAGAGAATTTTTGCCAAGGTGAGGGTCATTTAACTTGATCGATACTCGAAGGACGAGTTTTCTGGCCAAATTTTTAAATACCTGTTTTTCCATCGTACAAAATTTAACTAGTTAATAACTTACATTAATTATTTGATAACAATACCGTTGACGTCGATCTATATAATACGAAAAATAATTATTATTGAATTAACCAATTTTGCCTAAATATTGTTATTCTGAACCTATCTGAACCATCATGGAGTTCGTGATTAATAAAAGTATACGTCTGCTATTCTGGGTTTGTTTTTGTTTTTGTTTTTGTTTCGTTATTATTCCATCTTGTTAATATTGTTTTTCATCATCATCATCATCATCATCATCATCATCATCATCATCATCATCATCATCATCATCATCATCATCATCATCATCATCATCATCATCATCATCATCATCATCATCGTCATCATCATCATCATCATCATCATCGTCGTCGTCGTCGTCGTCATCCTCATCATCATCATCATCATCATCATCATCATCGTCGTCATCATCATCATCATCATCATCATCATCATCATCACCACCACCACCATCATCATCATCACCACCATCACCACCATCATCATAGGAATAATGACCATGAATAACGCCCTACACAGTATCTAGTCTATTTCAATTAACATAATAATATAGTGTTAGAAATACTTTTTTTTTCTCACTAGCTGTCATTGGTAATAACATCAACTTATCATGATATTATTTTGTTTGATTTCTTCTATGTCTTATTGAGATAACATCATAGATATTAAAACCCATTTTTGGACTTAATGATAAATTGTTGTGGTAGAAAGATAAATAAACGTATTGAATTATTTCATTGTCTGTTTTTTGTTTGTTTGTTTTTGTTTTTTTTTTTTTTGTTTTTTTTTTTTTTTAGTTTTTCATTTTATCCATTTATGTATAAATCTTGAGCGTTTATATAGCGCAATCTCCACTAAACGACGTGCTTAAATCGCAATGAGTCAGTCCCTGGCGACGTGTGCATATTCATGCAGGTCTGACATGCGAACATCCTTATGGGACTACTTTAACATTGTTGTTGTAATGGACAATATAATTTTGCGTCATATTTTTCAAGATTTTTATTACAACAATGAGCCCACAAGGAATTGGGTTGTCAGACCTGCAAATAAGTGCACGTCGGTCCCTTGAGTCTACCTTGAGCATTTATATAGCGCAATCTCCACCAAAACGTGCTCAAATCGCAAAGAGTTCCTATCCAATCCAGAGCATTTATATAGCGCAATCTCCACTACACGACATGCTCAA
>NC_088374.1:17452339-17467339 GCF_034508935.2 Berghia stephanieae | reverse complement strand
ACATCTTAACTCACTCAACCCTAACACCGACTATATCCGTAGTATACCCGGGTAACTTTTAAAGCTGATGTTTTTAGTTTTTACATGTTAATGGTAGTTGAATAAAACTATCTATGTACATGCTCATTTTTAATACTTTTTTTTTCCAATTTTGAAAGGTAGCAAAAATCTCTAGAATGAGTTAACCAACCCGATTTAATACCGATTTGAGGCGAAGGGTTTCATAATTTATAAACATAGGGCCTCATTACATATCTATTTTGATGTTGATTTTATTGAAAAATAAATGACGAAAGCGAAACTTTATCATCCAAATACGCTTCAACAGTCGTAACGTCACTTCCCTCGTAATGACGCATGGTCACTTAGTAACTGGCTCTAAACTATCGGAAAATTGGCGGACGCCCTTATGAAATATTTCTCCGACGAGCATAAAAGCGTATCCAGATGGGAAAACAACATTAAAAATCTGATCATGTTTTGACTTTTACACATTCTGATCACAAGACATATGAAAAGTTCTAGCCAGTATGAAGAATAAAAAGAACAGATTTTTTTTGTTTCGAATCACGATGGCCGCCGTTGCTGGGCGACGTGACATCAAACTATTGAATCCAATTAATTTAACACGGACTTCATTTGAATAAGAAATTCATTTTAACAAGATTTGACAATGTAAACAAATGAGACATTTAATTTTTATAGATAGTATGCTCATGGCTAAGAAGCTCACAACATTGCCATCCGGAAGTACAACGGACCAACAAACAACACGGTGTGTAACCATGGAAGTTTGTAGATAGTTCGAAGTTAACGTCACTCAGGTCTTTGCTATAGATAGAATGAAGTTGACGTCACTCGGGTCTTTGTTATTGTTTTTTGCCATCCACATTTATGAGAAATTCTCACTTAACTGTCTTACCCAGCCTAGAAAAGTTAATAGCTACACAGAGTGTTGTGTGTTGGTCTATTATACTTCCAGATGGCAATGTTGTGAACTTATTAGCCAAGTGCATTCTATCTATCGTTTTTTGCCATCCGCGTTTATGAGTACTTCTCACTAAACTGTATTAACCAGACTTTAAACGTTCAAGCAGGTGCAGTCAGATGCGAAAATTTTAGAACTATAAGTTTAATAAGCCACATCAACAAAATACTGTTGCGTATAATTATCAACAGGCTAAGGAATAAGATTAACCCCGAAATCGCAGAAGAACAATATGGATTCCAACCTGACAGAGGGACAAGGAACGTAATATACCTCCTCCGTGTTTTAAGTGAAAGAGCTATACGGGTTCAGACCCCACTATACCTCTGTTTTGTCGACTACAAAAAAGCTTTTGATAGAGTACGCCACGAAGAAATACTAAAACAACTGCACTCCATTGGCGCTGATGAGAAAGACCTCAGACTCATGCAAACATTATACTACACCCAGCAGGCATCTATCAAAATCGGAAACTCTACAGGAAATTCCATTCCTATTAAGAAAGGAGTCCGTCAAGGGTGTGTTGCCTCACCAGATCTGTTTAATCTATACCAAGAAACAATCATGAGGGGCATAACTAATATGGAGGGAATAAAAGTAGGAGGTCACAACATAAATAATATAAGATACGCAGACGATACGGTACTCATTGCAACATCAGAAATCCAACTTCAAAAGATTGTTCACAAGGTGGTAGTAGATAGTGAAGCCAAGGGAATGGAAGTGAATATCACCAAAACGGAATGCATGGTAATACAGAAAAACCCCGAAAACAACAACACCTGCAATATAACGATTCACGGCGAGCAACTTACCAACGTAGAATGTTTTAAATACCTAGGTTCAATAGTGACAACAGATGGAAGATGTAACCGAGACATACGAGCAAGAATAACTCAAGCCAAACAGGCCTTCATGGACCTGGGAAACATTTTGAAAAACAAACAGATGTCGTTCGGGATTAGATTCCGAGTCTTGAAGTGCTACGTGTGGCCAATCTTGTTATACGGATGCGAAAGCTGGACTACAAATGCAGAAACACAAAAGAACATTGAAGCTTTTGAAATGTGGTGTTTGAGAAGGATGCAGAGAATATCGTATACTGCACACAAAACGAACGAAGAAGTGCTAAAACAAACATACCAACAAAGGAAACTAATGCCCTTAATAGCGGATCGACAACTATCCTTTTTCGGACACATAGTAAGGAAAGATAAGAATGAATACCTGGCAAGTTGTGGAAAAATACCTGGTAAACGCGCCCGGGGGAGACAAAGAAAAACACTCATAGACCAACTGAAGGGCTTCACCAACCTAACAATCCAAGAGCTGTTTGAAAAAGCAAGAGACAGGGAGGAATGGAGAGAGATAATTCATGCAGTATCCGAAGCCTGGACCAGGCATGGAACCTAGAAGAAGAAGAAACGTTCAAGTTTACACACAGTTTTGTGTGTTGGTCCGTTATACTTCCTAATGGCAATGTTGTGAGATCCTTAGTCAAGCGCATACTATCTATAGGCTGGTTAATACAGAGTAGTGAGAATTACTCGTAAACGCGGATGGCAAAAAACAATAACAAAGACCTGAGTGACTTCAACTTCATTCTATTTATAACTTTGACAAAGCCAACAAGAAATGTGGCATTCAATATTTACAACTTTGTTTTTGTTTTTGTTCTTGTTTTTTTAAGGGTTTTACGGCGCTTGCAACACATTAGGTCATATCAGCGCCAGTAAAAAGGAAGAAAATGGGATTGTAAAAAGTTCTTAGAATTGCAATAAAAGCACCTAAGAAAATGAAAGACAAAGGGGAATTGGTTCGAATAGGAAACAGATGTATCTAGATTCCAGGAACAGACTATCAGAGTACTTAGTTTGAGATCACCAAAAAGTCTCATCCAGACACAAGCACAGGTCCCCATTGAGAGGAACACACTCAAATGTTTACAAATCATATTATATGTAGAACAAAAACAATACATACATAACAGAGAGATGATTTACAAGAAAAAAAATGTCATCTCCAAAACCTAACTATAAATTTGACTGTTTCCCTTCCAGCCAGGGTATCCGACCAGGACAAAACCAAGTAATCTCATCCCAATACAAAGACAGAAAGCATGTTGGAAAACAGCTACAAGGGGATAGAAGACACAGTAAGTGCCTCCCTGCCCACTATGGGAGGTCAGGAACCCCACACAGGGGGATAGAAGACACAGTAAGTGCCTCCCTGCCCACTATGGGAGGTCAGGATCCCCACACAGGGGGGTAGAAGACACAGTAAGTGCCTCCCTGCCCACTATGGGAGGTCAGGAACCCCACCCAGTTTTACAACTTTGATCCATGATTTGCAATATCGACCAGTCAGATAAAACGTCCCAACAGACAAAACAAATTGTAGTACCCTTCAACGTTTTTATACTGATATAATTTAGTGAGAACTAATCACCCACCAAGATTTTTTTGTTTTTTGTTTTTACTATAACTACTATGTTACTCGTGTGCATCTTGTGTGAGTTCTTGTGTGAGTGTGTCTATGTCAATATTGTATTGTTATAAATGTGTAACCAAATGACAAATTGCCACTTTTTTGGGGACAATAAAGATATATTATTATTATTATTATTATTATTATTATTATTATTATTATTATTATTATTATTATTATTATTATTATTATTATTATTATTATTATTATTATTATTATTATTATTATTATTATTATTATTAGTTGAGCGCCTCCAATTTTACCTGGAGTGAGTGAGGCAACGGTCTGTGCCAAGGACAGAAGAAGATGGAAGAGTGCTATTGAGGCCCTATGTTCCGCCAGGAGCCAAGAGGCATAAATCAGTCACCCAAATGGTTGTCTAAAATAAACAAAAATAGTTACTCAACAGAGCTTTAGAAATAAAATAAACAATTTGCCATCACCATAATCCAAAAATGCTCCATAGTCCTGAATATAGGTTCATCATCATTGCCTTTTTCACCCTGGGTCAGGGTATAGGCCACAGACAAACAGTTTCCATCCTTCTCTATCATTCCAGAAACTCTTCGGTCACCCGTTAAAAAAAAGGATTTGGTTTGTCCGTTTGCTTTTCTGTATAACAATGTTTTATAGATAGTTCGAAGATGACGTCACTCGGGTCTTTGTTATTGTTTTTTGCCATCCGCGTTTATGAGTAGTGCCCACTGAACTGTTTTAACCCGACTATAAACGTTCATGGATACACACAGTTTTGTGTGTTGGTCCGGTATACTTCCGGATGGCAATGTTATGAGCTTCTAAGCCAAGCACATACTATCTATACCCTACTTTTTGAAGGAACTAGTAAAATAGTTCTTAAGAAAAAAAAAGAAAAAAGAATATAGGTACTTAGACGCTAAACTTTACTTTTCAACAAGATTTATTAAGTCAAAGAAACCTACGGAGCTCTGTAGTAGCTGGAGACAAAATATTCGTATGTCTCCGAATTTTTCGTAGTACTAGGGCAGGTTTGTGAACCACAGAATACACACTCCTAGTACTAGTAGTCTGTGGTGTGAACAGCTTCTGGTTTCAATCTATTTTCTATTCTGGTATTGTCTCGCGTTTTTATTAATTTCAGTCCAGTCAAAGAGACCTATGCAGCTCTGTAGCTGGAGACAAAAAAAATCGTATTACTACGAATTTTTCGTAGTACTGGGCAGGTTTGCGTCAATTTCGTTATTTCTATAGATAGTATGCGCTTGGCTAAGAAGCTCATAACATTGACATCCGGAAGTACAACAGACCAACACACAAAACTATGTGTACCCATGGACGTTTATAGATAGAATGCGCTTGGCCAAGGAGTTCACAACATTGACATCCGGATGTACAACAGACCAACACACAAACACTGTGTAACCATGAACTTTTATAGTCTGGTTAAAACAGTTTAGTGAGAACAACTCACAAACGCGGATGGCAAAAACAATAACAAAGGCCTGAGTGACGTCATCTGCATACTATCTATAGTCCGGTTAATACAGTTCAGTGAGCATTACTCATAAACGCGGATGGCAAAAAACAATAACAAAGACCTGAGTGACGTCATCTTCGAACTATCTATACGTATGTCATCTAGTCGCCAAATCTAACACACGCCCAGCTTACTTATCACTGCTGGGCAGAAAAGCTGTCGTAAAATTTAAAAAGAAGAAAAAAAGAAAGAATGAAAGAAATCTTCACTGCTTTTGCCTCGGAATCGACCTTGCTCTCTCTGCTTGTGAGGCAAGTGCTCTACCGACTGAGCTATCGGATAAAGGGGCCAATAAATAAATAAATAATAACATTAACAATAATATTAATAAAGATGATGGTGATGATGATGATGATAATAATAATAATAATAATAATAATAATAATAATAATAATAATAATAATAATAATAATAATAATAATAATAATAATAATAATAATAATAATAATAATAATAATAATAAGCATATTTCTATAAAAACAGACAACTGTGATAATAAATGGAAATTTCAACCTATTTATAACATCATAATGCAAAGTAATTTTTAGATATCAAAGGTAAAAAATTCCATTCTTATTCATTAAACATTATTATCAGTGCGTGTAGTTTGTAGTACGTTACTGTGCACTGTGCCCTGCTTACGGTGTGTAATTTTGTAATGCATGCTGCATAACAGTTGGTCAGCCCGCCTTATTTACATTTCATTTTTCGCTGAGCTAGCAAGCAACAACTATCTACTGCGGTATGAGGGGTCAACGCTCGAAAAAAAAGTACGTGGTCGAAAACGTAAAACAGAAATAAAAGGGTATTGACCCACTGTACATGTGGGCCTTCGAAGGTGCACGTTGACATGGCGGTTTAATGAATGAATGAACAGCGACTAGAAGGGTCAAAGGGCTTTTCTGTGCTACTTTCATCGCAAAATCCCCCATTCCTCCCTCTCGCCCTCCTTTTGCAGGGATCTAGGTCGGGTTTTCCTGTACCACTACGCTTAGATTAAAATATAGTTCGCTACTGATAAGGCGAATATGACATCTGAGTGTCATTAATGCAGTATCAAATACCATCAAAGGGTGGAAATATTTATTCATAAAATTTAACGTTCTTTCATTTAAGTATTGAAAGTAAATTTCTTTTTTTCTTTTTTTATCTTTAGCCTGTTGAACGTGGACACATGCGTGACCTAAAGTAGTGCCATATGCTATTTTTAACCGTGGCCTTGCTGTTTGTATCAATTTCAGCACAATAATCTTGTGTTTTTGATTTTTTGCACTTTTGGTTCATTGAATGCATTTCTGAAACGATGTCTGTCATAGTTAAAGGTAAGCCCTTTTATTCTAATCTTTCATCCAACCTTAAATGTTATCGTATTCACTCTACACGCTGTTGTTATTTTGTATTTCTTGTCGACGTGGACTCCGAGCTCTACTGACACGATAAAATGGCGCTAAAGCAATCTCTTTCCACCCTCGCTTGGTGATGGTTTTGCCTTTCACACAAAACATTGCATTTTGCATGATTCTTTCGAACTGCGCATTCCTTCTTTACGAACATAACGGAACTGTTGTGATGCATTCAATTTTGCAAAAGGTCATGGGTGACCTGTATGGGTTTTGAGGACAAGGGTATCCCTATGGCCGACATAAAGCTCGAAACCAGCTGGCAGCAGAGAATCAAGCTGACCTGACCTGTCAGTCAGTCACGCCTCTCTCCAGGAAACAACAGAAATTTAAATGACCACTGCTACTTTCGAAATGTCATTGATGACCATTGCATGCTTAACTCTTTGATAATCTTTATGAAAACTCTGTAAATTTATGATTTACGATAAACATACAATTATTCTTGTATAAGTATAAGTATAGGTCTGATAAGAAAGCACGATGGTGATTGTTTTGATTTTGAATTTACTCATTTTAACCCAAGCGTCATTAAAAAAAAAGGCTTATATTTATTTCATTTATATTATAATCTTTTTTTTTAAATCTTAAAATTTAAGATTTTCCTACGGGTAATGGGCACATTTGGCATTGCTAGTAGGATTCATTCATTCTTACATTTTTTAATTCATTGTACTTGTAGTTGTAGGCTCTTCCTTGTTATTGTTGGCTTCAAATAAATCTACTATGTATATTGAACTATCTGTTATATATACTATATTGTTCAACTAAACTTGACTTAAGTTTAAGTAAACTACTGCTATGGCTATTGTCAATCAAGTTAATAATAATGAGAGTATTCAATATCATTTTATTTATGAACATGCAGATGGTTTTGGCTTTACAATTTATTTATTTATCAGAAAGCAGATGTAGAGAGTTTGATATAGATATAATTAATTCTGACAGCCCCCCCCCCCCCCCCCCCCCCTATGGATATACCAATAGCCTGCCTAATTTGAATGAGATAATGAATTCCTCCAATCTGACTTAAATTATTTCTCTGCTTCTTAGTTGATTCTGAATTTTCATTTTTCTCACTAAGATTGAAAGGTTTTTTACTACATGTACTTTTAGTTAGTAGGTCTGCTGATAATAGGATATGCAATTTTATGGGATTGATTTCTTTAACATTGTGTTTATTTGTAATAGACAATACTGTCCACTCCAGATAATCGCAATATTTCCCAAAAAATGGAATTAATTCTATATAAATTAAAAGTAACTGGTTAATTGATTAATTGCAACAAACTTCGGTTAATCGTAGCATTTCGCTGGATCCCAAGGTGTTGCGATTATCCGGAATAGACTGTATTTTGCATTGGTTTGAGAGTGTATCCATTACAGCAATGGCCGTATAATGTATGATATGAGTTATCAGATCTACAAATAAGAATATGTCTGTTTTACCAGGTTCATCAAATCCTAGATATATTTTCTTAAAAAGATAGCTTTTATTTTTCTCCCACATGCACAAATTGACGTCTGATAACCGAATCCCAAGTTTTGAGCTTCTATTTATCTTTGTTGTGATGCAGAATATTTTGTGCGTGGTTTTCATTATAACGATCAGGAGAAACAATTGGTTTATCAAGACTTGTAATCAAAGCTTGCCTAGATTTCTTCCCTTACTTTCACTAATGAAATAAATTTAAAAAATCACTCTCAAAAGATTTTACAGATCGTAGGTCATTGATGTGTCGTTAAGCGTTCACTTAGCCGATTTTGATGATATTGTCGTGGTTTATAATTTACATTGAATTTGAACCATTGAGTGTTGGTCAAATTATTTAGATTCTCCGAATTTTAATGTAGACAAAGTAGTGAAGAAAGAAAAGTTTTAGAGCTGTAACTGTAATGGTTTGGAACACGTTAATGTGTTCTTATATGTAGGTCTGATAAACCAATTCATTATTGGCTAATTGTTGTAATGGAATTCTCATAAAATGACTCAAAATATTGTCCATTACTAGGCCCATAATTGGGTTCGGATGTCAGACCTGCATATATGTAATGTAATCATTGATTTGGAAAAACAAATCACTATGGATAAACTCTCCTTTTCTTAGCAAATAAATATGATGCTATATTCGACAAATTGTCAACGGTTCTTTAGGTAATTGACATGCGTGTATCTATTTTATGTAAATAAAATGGGTTGACTGATACGCGTGCTATTTTTCCCACTACAACAGTGCTGTCACTGTCAATCACTTTTACATTTTTACTTGCTAATTGTACAGAGAAGACGAACTGAATATTTCTATGTCATTGACCTGTTGTTTTTTTTTTTTAGTAATGTATTTATGTTTTTATTTTTATTTTATTGTTGGCCCAAGAAGGGTTTCGAGTCCGAAACATTCTGTTGTGAAGCTGTTATATATTCATTTTTGTTTACTACTCAATGTTGTCTGTATACACAATACATCTTCCTTCTCCGTCACACCATAATCATGACAGCACTATGCATTGTGTATGGTCTTGTTCAGCCCATCATTTCGGATAACCTGCCAAAACCACGAGAGCTCACTCCTACTGATAGTTGATAGTAGTATTAGTATTGATGTCCTTGTGGGCCGGTAAATACTTCTTTTTAAAAAGTTTTCTGTAGGTTGAAAGATTTAACAAACAAATGAACAGTTCTGCTACTATGTTACTGCTGCTCTGAATTCATACCCCTGCGTAAAATTGTCAATTAATTTGAGCCATCGAATAGTTGATTGTTAACAGTCATTAACCAATCAGAATATTTCCTGCTATTTAGCCCATACCTACCTCTTGACTATTTATTTCCAGTCACCTGGCAAACATTCTTTAATTGGATTCAATAGTCTGGTGTCGCGTCGCCCATCAACGGCGGCCATCGTGGTTCTAAACAAAGAAAATCTGTACTTTTTATTCTTCATGCTGGCTAGAGCTTTTCATATGTCTTGTGATCAGAATGTGTAAAAGTCAAAACATGATCGGATTTATAATGATTTTTTTCCCCCTTTGGATACACTTTTATGCTCGTCTATGAAATGTTATGGAATATTTCATAAGGGCGTCCGCCATTGTTCCGATAGTTTAGAGCCAGTTACTAAGTTACCACGCGTCGTTACGTCTGTTGAAGCGTATTATCAAAGCTGATTTTAGTAAATTCCAAACGCACAAACAGGTCACACCCCAGTTAGTGAGTATTTATCACAATATTTTGACATGCTAATGCTAATTGCACCCCAACACTGCATTAAAAAAATTTTTTTTTTCAATCGTTTGTGTCAAAATTGTGAGTGCGTGATGCTCAAGATTTGTGGGGATGATTGGTTCTAGTGGTAAGGGAGTACTTAGATTGGCTATGGGTTGTCGGTTACGGTTATTTATTGGTTGACGAGAGGGGAGATGTGATCTGAAATGTCCACACCGTCTGTTTTCATAAATTAAATTGATAACAATGTGAAATTGAATGTAATCTTCAATTTAATCTTCAATTTAATATACGAAAACAGATAAAATGGATGTTTCGGGTTTCCCCTTTATCAACAAGACAGGATGGATGAAACACTACAGATGAATGAGATAATGTGGTAGTGGCGTTGTTTAGATGAATAAACAAAAACAGTTTTTGTTTATTCAGCTTAACTATTACAGAGCATTTGTATAATTACGAAATTTTGGCGGGTGGTTGGATGGGAGCATCACCATTGAATCATATACCTATGATGTTCGCATGGGTGTACGATCCGATAGTGATGTCGTTTCTTCTTCTCTTTACTAGCCTATCCTGCTTCTTTGGTTTGTGATTGTATTTTTGACAGGGGATATTTTTTTTCTTCTGTAAATCTTCTGCCTGTTTGTTCTTGGTTATTTATAATTTAGCTTATGATATCTTTAGGTTATGATTTTGATTTACATTTGTACTACTTTTGTTAGATTGCTTGTTTTTTTGTTTCAGCGGTCTCTCATATAACCTCAATTGTGTTGGAAGAGACCTAAAGCAACAAACAAACAAAAAAAAAACAAAATTTTGGGCTACAATTTCAGAACCTCGTGAGTCTCCGTGAGTCATTAATTAAAACTTGTTGAAACAGAACGTTGGTACCAACCTGCATAATTTAAAGAACTTTCAATTGTTGTTTAATCCTTGTTAGAGTAAAATGTTCAATTTTAGTGTTAGCTATATTATTTTTATCTCCTAAAACTTTAAAAAAGAAAATTGAGCTTTATATAGCGCCATGTCCGCTAAATGTGCTCAAAGCGCTTTACAAGGGGCTCCTGGTCAACCGCAACATGTAACATGAGGACGGGACATGACGTCTATTAGGCGATATTACAATTTTTCGCACAAAGACAACGCTGTTAACGGCCAGGTACTCGTTTTAACACCTGAGTACGGTGAGAGAATGTGAGTAAAGAACCTTTTCAAAGGACTCAACTATGCGCCGAGCGCGAGGCTCGAACCCCGGACCTTCCAATCCGAAAGCGAGTGTCATACCACTAGACCACATGGCCGCACAAATTTACAAGCATGCGTGTCTGTATTTTAATGTTTATGTGAACAATAAGTTTTAATGATTCAGAATCTTCAATGTTTATTTACTTTATCAGCTGGTAGATTGTTCCATACCGCTTTAAATGTTTAGATTTATGGGGTATTGTAAATGTTGCTGCTCGAAGCTCGGAGAAATAAATAACAATGTGAAATTGAATGTAAGCTACAATTTAATATACGAAAACATAATATGGACGTTTCAGGTTTCCCCTTTATCAACAAACTGGACAACGACACTACCACATTATCTCATTCGTCTGTAGTGTTTCATTCATCCTGTTTTGTTGATAAAGGGGAAACCTGAAACGTCCATTTTATCTGTTTTCGTAGATTAAATTGAAGCTTCCATTCAATTCCACATTGTTATTTATAGATTTAGAGGGCAAAAGTAGTGTGTATGTGGTTGGTTCTTGTTAATCCCTGATGAAAATTGGGGCTTTTTTTTATTTATTTATTTTTTGAAGCCCTGATAGATTTTTTTTTCTTGTAATGAAGGAATGTTTATCGGATGAATCTTTAGGTACCGTCAACCTAGGCCACTTAGTAAAATAAAAAAGGTTACTTAAAAAAAAAGTTAAATTCATGAGTGTTATTAGATCTATTGGGTTCTGATTATTTAAAAGATAAAAGCTACATGTAATTTATCTTTTAAAATAAGCAATCTTGTTTTCAGTAAGTGGCCTAAGTAGCCCCAGTTGATGGTATGCCTTCTTTTCTATTTTTATTTTATTCTTGTTGTATTTTGATTTTATTGTACACAGTCTTGCTCTATATGGCTGGAGTGAAGGCTGTTTAAGTGTGTCTGTCTACTTATTATACTATACTATATAGGATATGCTTTCACGTTTAAAAAAACAACTTTTGACTCACTTCCGTCTCCCAACTTCTCCCTTGCGCGCGCGCGCTCTCTCTCTCTCTCTCTCTCTCTCTCTCTCTCTCTCTCTCTCTCTCTCTCTCTCTCCTCTCCCCCCCCCCCCCCCCCCCCCCCCTCTTAATAGAGATCCCGACCTCCCATAGTGGGCAGGGAGGTACTTGCCATGTCCTCTATATGTATCTGTTTTCTAATAGCTTTCTGTCTTTGACTTGGAAAGAGATTTACTTAGTTTTGTCCAGAGTTTTTTGTCCGTATGCCTTGGCTGGGAGTGACACAGTGGAATTTATAGTTATAATTTTTGGGAGATGATATTTTTTCCTTGTAAATCATATCTGTTATATACTGCTAATTTTTATTTTTAAGATATGATTTGTAAATATTTGAGTGTATCCCTCTGAGTTGGATCTTGTGCTGGTGTCTGGGTGAGACTTTTAGTTTGATCTCAATCTAAATACACTTATAGTGTGCTCTTGGAATCTACATCTGTGTTCTCTATTTGAACTAATTCCCTTTTCGTCTTACTTTTTCCCCCAAGTCGTTTTAATTATACATCTAGAATGTTTTTGCTATCCAATTTTCTTCCTTTCTACTGGCGCTGATATGACCTTAATGTGTCGCAAGCGCCTGAACTCTCTCCATACCAGCTATTTTCAGGATTTTCCGCAAAACTTCACACCCAACTTACACAAAATTATTTTTTTTTATCACTCAGACACAATAGCACTAAAACTCTTGCGATTAATAATTTCTTTAGCTAAACATGCTCTACAACAAACTGTTCGTTTCCTTTAAATATTGTAATGTACAAAAGAAAGTTGGATTAGAAAAATGTTGATTGTATCGTAACGGATGTGACGATTTTCCTGTAGTTGGTATGGAGAGGGTTAAAAACAAAAACAAACATATCTCTCTCTCTCTCTCTCTCTCTCTCTCTCTCTCTCTCTCTCTCTCTCTCTCTCTCTCTCTCTCTCCCTTCCACGGTTTATATAATATCTGCACTACTGACATGCTGTTGTCTAGACACAGATTAGGACATATAATGGGTAATGGACAGTACACACACAGACTTACCTGTCAAAGTCAATGGTCTCCGAGAAACAACACATAACAGTAGTCAGAGTGATTGGACTGTGCTATCTTCAAGCTTTGTTTATGCCCACCGGCTATGTAGGCGTTTGTGATCGGCATAACACCGCTTGGACGTCAAAAGACAAATCTTTGACCACAGATTTTCAGCCTAGTGAGTTGTCTTTAGTAGATGGTCTAGGAGGACACAAGTGATCCCATTGGTCGATCTGTTGAATACAACAACTACTCACGATTTTGTTTTCTTTTGTGGCCAAAGTTTTGTCTTTTGACGTCCTCGCGGTGCTTATGTCGGTATGCTGGGTACAGTGAGATACTGTGAGGGGTTTGTACCCGAAACGTCCGTTGTCTGTTTTGTTCCCATACGAAGCCTTTCCATTTTCCCTCTTTCGTTAGTATTCCATTCCTGACCCTCCATTTCCCAGGATCCAAAGGAATAGATTTCGCGTCATATTGAATGGCCTGTTATCTCGTTCAATTACACACATGCTGCTCAGTTCACACATTCCCTCACACAACTTTCTCCAAGAACTCAACTGTGCGCGGCTTTGAGCAGGATTCGATCCACTGGACCTTCCGATCCAAGGCAGCAGCTTTTAATGGCGTCACACTACTATGTTATGATGGCCTATCCAGGCCTCCGATTCCTCGCCGCATTGGTGCACGGTCGCGAACCTGCCCGGAAGCTTCGTCACAACCTGACGCTCGACTAGATGCTCTGCGGTCTCTGGCTTTTTGCCACAACACGTACGTGTGGGTCAGGTGGGAGCGTTTCGTCTTTCCGAAGGCGAATGTCATCCACAAGACCACATAGCAGCACGTTTCAGCCTAGTGAGTTGTCTTTAGTAGATGGTCCAGGAAACAAGGGATAATAATAATAATAATAATAATAATAAAAATAATAATAATACGCATGTTTATATAGCGCCTTTTGTCGAAACCTCAGAGCGCTTTTTAAAAAAAATAAAACCAAGGTATCAAGACAATTAAGAGCATATAAGGGCATCAATGCATCATCAATATAAATGCCACATACAATACATTTAAAATTCAATTAAGTAAATGTTTCCTGAAAAGATGTGTTTTCAGAGCTTTTTTGAAAATGTCTATTGAGCTCGAGAATCTCACAGATTGAGGGAGATAATTCCAAATCGTGGGTCCGAATTTCATAAGAGACCTATCACCAAAATACTTAAGTTTAGTTTTAGCAGATGCTAACAATTTTGAATGGTGGGATCTAAGATTTCTCAGAGGTACGTATGGTTGGAGTAAGTGTTGAATGTAAAGAGGGACAGAAGACTCAAGTACACCAAAGCAGATAAGGGCTGTTTTGTATTCAATTCTAGCCCGGACTGGCAGCCAGTGGAGGATTCGACACATGTCCTGTGTATCATCGTAATGAGATTTTCCCAGAACTAACCCGTTGGTTGATCTGTTGAATACAACTACTCACGATTTGTTTTCTTTTGTGGCCAAAGATTTGTCTTTTGACGTCATTTTTGTTGGTCATTGTCAAGCCACGAGTTTACGAAGGCTACGGTCAGGTCCATAAGAACGATATGGGCTTCACTCGGCTCTTTGTTATTGTTTTAAGACTTTTTGTGTGATTATTTCTCACTGAATTATATCAATCAGAGTGTAACCTTTAAAGGTTACATACAATTTTGTGCCTTTTTTATGTTTTATCTAGCTGGCCATCATAGATATTCAATTACAGAAGACATTAGAAAGAAACTGGAGTCAGCAGAAATGTGGTTTCTTAGAAGGATGTTAAGAATCTCATGGACAGAGAAGAAAACTAATGAAGAAGTATTAGAGCAAGCTGAAACTAATTAGTTATTAATTCGTACAATAAGAAAAAGACAAATGCAATTTTTAGGGCACCTAAATCGACAAAATGTATTGAACATCTTGCTCTCACGTGAAAGATAGAAGGTAAAAAGAGTAAAGGTAGACCAAGAAAAACATATTTGAATAGTTTGAACAGCTGGGTGACAAAGAGAAATAGCCAGTAATATTAGTTTTCTGAGGTTATCTGATCAGAGAGATGAATGGCGTACCATGATCACCGATGTCTGG
>NC_088374.1:17434839-17449839 GCF_034508935.2 Berghia stephanieae | reverse complement strand
TGCCATCCGGAAGTATAACGGACCAACACACAAACTCTGTGTAACCATGAACTTTTATAGTATGGTTAATACAGTTTAGTGAGAACAACTCACAAACGCGGATGGCAAAAACAATAACAAAGGCCTGAGTGACGTCATCTGCATACTATCTATAAAATAACGTCAATCTTTTTTTCTTCTTTTTTTTTTTGAGGAGGGGGGGGGGGGGGGTACACACTTTTTTTTTTTACCTCTTGGAGGTTGGTAGAGAGACTGTCACTCCTGGTATTTGTAATGCCTTTTTAAAAAAAAACAATCTGCCCAACTCAAGGGGTCCATCTCGATGCGCTTGGCTAAGAATATCACAACATTGCCATCTGGAAGTATAACGGACCAAAACACAATAAACTATGTGTAATCTTAAACGTTTATAGTCAGGTTAATACAGTTTAGTGAGGATTACTCGATTGCAAAAAAAATAAAAAATAATAATAAACAAAAAAATAAAAAAACCCACAAAAAACCAATAACAAAGTCCTGAGTGACGTCAACGTCGTTCTCTCTATATTATACAGATGTAGAAACAAATGACACGAGGCCATGGGAATCAAGTCTCTCTCTCTCTCTCTCTCTCTCTCTCTCTCTCTCTCTCTCGCACACACACACACACATTCTTGTGGATGTTCTCACTCGAAAACTGGTCATCTCCAGAGGGGTTTCCGTGGACTTCCTTCCATGTGTTATCGTTAGCGAGGCAGGTCGGGTCGCTGTGCCCACAAACCTACACAACAATGACTCTACTGGCCGTTCGTCGGAGTAACTACCGATACCCCCTCTCACGGTCTTACAACCTAAAGCGGGCACTCACCTCATGTACCCAGGTTGGCTGTTTTGTAGCCAAAGTGGACAACCGTCCACAAGCCCCGTACACGGACACGACAGAACGCGTTTTTAAAGATCGATTTGACTAATAATGCGTTGGTTGTTTTTTTTTTTTTTTTGGTGTGCTTTGGTCTTGTGGTGGTGTGACACTCGCTTTCAGACCAGTGGGCCTTCGGTTCGAGTCTTGCTCTGAGCGGCGTAAATCTCTTTACTCGCATTCTCTCACCCAGGTGTAAAATGAGTAATATCAGGCTATTACCGGCGTTCTTCTTCTTCTTCTTCTTCTTCTTCTTCTTCTTCTTCTTCTTCTTCTTCTTCTTCTTCTTCTTCTTCTTCTTCTTCTTCTTCTTCTTCTTTTGTTTGTTTGTTGATTTTTCCCTTTTTTGTTGTTGTTGTTTTATTTTTATTTTCTGTTGAAAGAAATTGTGACATCTCTTCGCAGGCGGCATGCCTCGTCCTTCATGGTCATATTGCGGTAGGCTTGGGACTTCTTGTAACACGCTTTGAGCACGTTTGGTGGATATTGCCCTATATATAGCCAGACAGTGCCCATAAAATAAAATAAAAGAGGTTTAATTAAACCCGAGTCCTCAAAGAAGTCACCAAAGAATACTTCATTATTATTATTGTTATTATTATTTTTGAACTATAGATAGTGTGCGCTTGACTAAGAAGCTCACAACATTGCCATCCGGAAGTATAAGGGACCAACACACAAAACTCGCGATAGCTCATTTGGTAGAGCACTCGCTTCACCCGCAAAGGGACCAAGACCGATCCCGTGCAGTCGAGAGTTTTTCCTGACCCCCATCTCCCCCCCCCCCCCTTACCCACCCAGCAATGAATGGGTAGCTGAGTCTGTTAGATTTGGCGGAATGTGCTTTGCGATATACTAGTGTCCTGTCCTAAGGAAAACAAGCAACTGCTGTTGTCCGTTTCACGCTATGGAAACCGGGATAAACTCCGGCTCCATTGGCCCAATGGCTCTGAAGGACTACATTTAAAAAAAAAGATTTGGCCAGAAATCTCGTCCTTCAAATATCGATCTATTGAAATGACAGCTCATCTTGGCAAAAACTCTCAAACCTGGGACTGAAGGACGTCCTTGCGAGGTCCCAGGTGTGACAGTTTTTGTCAAGACGAGGCTCAATTAAATCGATCGGTATTTGAAGGACGAGTTTTCTGGCTAAATTTTAAAATATGTTGGGTTTTTTTTTTTTTTTTTTTGTTTTTTTTTTTTACAGAGTACGACAGTTAACATTGGGGTTAAGGCGTTTTCTGGCCCTTATGTGAAAAAAGTTGTTTTGTGGGTGTACGGTGGTGGTAGTGGTGGTCTAACTGGGTACGGGTTCAATGATCGCCGGTGTAGTGTGTGTGTGTGTTGTTTGTGTTTGGTGGGGGGGGGGGGGGGGGGGGGGGGGGGGGGATTATCGCGACGCAGAGATGCCATCCTCTCTCTCTCTCTCTCTCTCTCTCTCTCTTTCTCTCTCTCCTCTCTCTCTATCTATCTATCTATCTATTTATCTATCTAATCTACCTATATCAGTCTCTCTTCTGATGTGTATTGAACAAAATTGCTCCTGTTGATTACACTTTCTTTGGTGCTTGATATGTAGTTTTTGGATATTCATTTTTTTTCCTGGCGCTGAATTGACCTAACAGTCTGTCGTGTAAAACTTTCAAAGACAAACTCTCTCTCTCTCTCTCTTTCATTGTTTTTCTCTTTCTCTTTCTCTCTCACTCTTTCTCTCTCTCTCTCTCTCTCTCTCTCTCTCTCTCTTGTTATCTCTCTCTATATCTACCATTGTCTTTAGCTCTTTCTTTAGCTCTTAATTAAAAATTAAAAGAAATAATTGAACTTTTATATAGGGCAATATCCACTAAATGTGCTCAAAGCGCTTTACAAGGGGTCCCTGGTCAACAGCAACATTTAACATGAAGACGTGACATGACGCCTGTTAGGCGATATTACAATTTTTCGGACAAAGACAACGCTGTTAACGGTCAGGTATTCATTTCACACCTGAGTACGGTGAGAGAATGTGAGTAAAGAGCCTTCTCCAAGGACTCAACTATGTGCCGAGCGCGAGGCTCGAACCCAGGACCTTCCGATCCGAAAGGGAGTGTCATACCGCTAGACCACATAGCCGTAAAATGAGTACCCGGCCGTTAACAGCGTTATCTCTGTCGGGAAAAAAAGTGTAATATCGCCGAACGGGCGTCATGTCTCTATTATTATTATTTGTTAATTTCAATGAAGACAAAACTTTCTCGATGTCTAGTAATCACTGTGACTTGTTGATGTGGGTTAGTGTTGATAGTGTTTGGTGTTTGGGTTCATGCGAGGACGGGCGGACGGACGGACGGAGACTCACGACAAATCGCGTTAGCAGTAGCAGCAGCGGGCACGCCAGGCCAGGCCATCTACCATGCAACGCAATCAGCAGACTTCTCGACTCGACTGGCAGGCCACAAACGACGACCAACCACCGGCCTCACACCCTCCCCTCCCCCCTCCCTCCTCCCCCACCAAATCCCTTCTCTTTATCTCCCTTCCCCGGTCCCACACACATTCTCCAATCTCTCTTTCCTTCTATATTATTATTATTATTTCTTTGCGTATCTCTTTCTCTCTCTCTCTCTCGTGGCTTTCTTTCATACGCCAATTTGGATTGGATTTGTGGTACCTAGTACTTTTTAGTAGTAGTCGTAGTAGTACTAGTGGTACATAGTTGTAGTAGTGGTGGTAGTAGTAGTAATAGTATAATACCCACTGCTGGATTTTGTTGTTGTGTGGTTAGTAGTTGTGAGACCGGCGGACTGGACTGACTGTTCGTGTTAATGTTGGCGTTGTTTCTTCTTCATGTTTTTGAGTGTGTTTGTGTTAGTGTATTGGAATCGGATAGGATATTTATTAATTTAGTGAGGTCGTGGACCTTTTGGGTGGATGGATGGATGGATGGATGGACAGAACCATTCCGATAAATAGATAGATAGATAGATTTGACACAGGAGTTGATGATTACGTGATTTTTGTTGTTGGTATTATGGTGTTATTGTTGTAGTAGTTTATTGATATTGAGGTGACCGTCATTTCATTGCAGTGTCATAATGACAAACAATAATAACAAGAGTTAATTAAACTACCAAAAAGGTACTACCGCAAACTCGGGGACCCAAGTAATTTTGGAGTTTTGGGAGGGGGGAAACTTTTTTAAAAAAATAATTTTTGGGTTTTGGGAGGGGGGAAACTTTTAAAAAAAAATAATTTTGGGGGTTTGGGAGGGGGGGGGGGGGACTTTTTTTTTAAAAAGTCTCTCCCCTCTAAAACCCCCTACTAGAATTTTTTTTAAAAAAGGGTTTCCCCCCTCCCAAACCCCCAAAATTATTTGAGTCCCCGAGTTTGCGGTAGTACCATTTTTTGTTGTTGGTATTATGGTGTTATTGTTGAAAACGGTAAGGGCTGCCTGAAGCCGGTGATCGTAAAATACAAACGAAAGAGTGAAAATGGAAAGGCTTCGTATGGGAACAAAACAGACAATGGACGTTTCGGGTACAAACCCTTCGTCAGCACAACAATACACAAATAAACGTGGACGGGTGCTGACGAAGGGTTTGTACCCGAAACGTCCATTGTCTGTTTTGTTCCCATACGAAGTCTTTCCATTTTCACTCTTTCGTTGGTGTTATTGTTGTAGTTTATTGACATCGGAGAGACCGTCATTGCAGTGTCATCATGACCAACAATAATAACAAAGAGTTAATTAAACTTTATAATAATATTACCTACATGCATTATATTATATATATTATTCGTGTAGTATATCATTTGTGTATAATATAATATAATAACATGAATATGTGAATCCTGGATATATCGGCGCGTGTGCATTTGTGGGATTTATTCATAATTTGTTCATTTCATTCGTTACCGGCGGTGCAGATTTTTACTTTTTGTTGTTTTTTTAATGTTAAAAATAAATAAATTTAACCTACATAAACCCGACACCGTTAGCTAGTCTACTAATAATTGGTTTTGAATTAGTATTAGGATCGAAATATTATATTTGTCTTTGTTATCGGATGTCCTTTTGGATAGTCCTACTGTGTAGTTCTGCCGTGATAGGGAAGAAAGACGCATATCGGTATCTAGGTCAAATTGACATTTTCTGGGATTCACATACTTGAGAGAAAGGCGCATTTTTCTATCTGGGTTTGGTAGCTCAATCGTTGAAAATAAAAAAGCTGTTTCATTTTGAAAATATGCGACTTGACCTAATTTGGTTTAAATTCGTTTCGAGGAATGACAGATCGACGCATATTGAATGTGGATATGACAGAAGGTCGCATTTTGTAATATGCGTCTTTTTCTCTTATTCGTCCACCGAATGACATAATTTGTCTTTCACAAAAAGACGCATTTCGGATATGCGACTTTCTGCCAAGACACTATCCAAAAATTAAGATATATGCGTCCGTTTGTATTACGACTGGTGACGGTGAAAAGAACATCATTGTTCTCCAATTTTCATCAAATAATCAATCATCAAAGACGTACGAGTAACTTGCTGTTTTGGTGTGAATTCTTCATTTCCTCGGGTGAGTGTTATCTTTTTCCTATTCAAGTGATCAAAGATTTTATTTATATAATCATATAATTATTTGTCATATATTAGTGAAGATGTTTAATAATTATTTGCTATTGACGGTTTATCTGTGTTTGTGATATTTAACTTAAACAAATGTTGATTTACATGCTAATAGCACTACTGTTATTGTTATTACATGTACTATATTTATGATTATCATTATGATGACAATTATTAATATTAATCATCAATATGAAAGTATAAGTTGTAGAATAAGTAGTAGTCGTATTAGTAGTAGCAGTCAAAGCATTTGTATGTACATTAGTAGTAGTAGTAGTAGTAGCAGTAGTAGTATTAGTAGTAGTAGTAGTAGTAGCAGTAGTAGTATAGTAGTAGTAGTAGTAGTATAGTAGTAGTAGTAGTAGTAGTAGTAGTAGTAGTAGTAGTAGTAGTAGTAGTAGTAGTAGTAGTAGTAGTAGTAGTAGTAGTAGTAGTAGTAGTAGTATAGTAGTAGTAGTAGTATAGTAGTAGTAGTAATAGTAGTAGTAGTAGTAGTATAGTAGTAGTAGTAGTATATAGTAGTAGTAGTAGTAAGTATAGTAGTAGTAGTAGTAGTAGTAATAGTAGTAGTAGTAGTAGTAGTAGTAATAGTAGTAGTAGTAGTAGTAGTAGTAGTAGTAGTAGTAATAGTAGTAGTAGTAGTAGTAGTAGTAGTAGTAGTAATAGTAGTAGTAGTAGTAGTAATAGTAGTAGTAGTAGTAATAGTAGTAGTAGTAGTAATAGTAGTAGTAGTAGTAGTAGTAGTAGTAGTAGTAGTAGTATTATAGTGTATCAAATAGACGCTCACCCCCCATCCATTAATTTTCGGAATTTTCGCGAACCTCCCCTCCCTCCTTTTGATCTTATTAAACTTAAAATTCAATCTTAAATAGACAAAATACTGTCCCTGTAATTTGCTGTGGTTGAATTCTTCGGTCAAACCCCCTTCTTTGGTGAAAATGAACACACACACCCTCCCCCATCTCCCCCGGCTTTCTACTGAAGTGCGCACCCCCACCTTTCCATTGAAATTTGAACAAACTGCGCACCCCCCTTGCTTGGGATCAGGACAGTGGGAAAAATAAAAAAAACCCAATCGGGCCTGAAAACACACCTAGGACTGTGTCGGACCTACTGAATCAAAGTGAAAACCTTAACTACTGAGACAATAAGTCTCTAGCTATGCATCCAATTAGCCATCAATAACCTGTTTCAATATTCTTTTCCGAAAGGCAAGCAACTGTAACTCAATATCATATCATAACAACGTTACTTTATGATAAAGATTATTTTAATGAATAAGTCCACTCCCGTTCAATTTTTGAATATCAATATTTATATCTCTTTCATCAGATATGATCTAACCCCTAAAAGAGCCACCGGTACCTCCACCTCAGCCAACCCAGATTAAATAAATCATGACAATCAGACTCCAGTGATTCAGATATTGACATTCCATTGAAAAAGCTAGCTCAGATCAACAGTGAAAACTCTATAAGGAGGAATTACATGATGTATGAGTGTCATAAAAGCAGAGAGGAAAAGATTTAAAGAAACCACGGACAACAAGAAAAACGGGGGAGACGAGCTAGATAGGTTTACCTAAACACCGATATTAAAATCTGCAGTTGAAGCATGTAAATTGGATGTTGAGATTAAAGAAGCACATGCAACGATATGGATTTTGTGTTGAATTTACCATTGAGAAACAAAGTTTAGATAGTGACTCAGAATTTGAAATGCATTCGGAACTTGCTTCTAAATATATCGCCGAAACTACTGACCCTAGAGTTCCATTTGCTGAAGAGGAAGAGTATTTGTCCGAAACGGCCACGCCGGCATCCTTTACCGGTTTAGGAGAAATATCTGAAGGAGAGCATGTTCCAGGTATGCCATCGAGTATAGAGACCATGATAGCAGAGTGAAACAATACACACACCAGATCTAGAAATAGAGACAGTGTCTACTCACTCAAAAAAGAGAAAGCACAAGACGCCGATACAAAAAGCAGACTAGGAAATACACAGGCCTTTGCGAATGAGAGAAAAGCATTCGGTCTTGGAAGGTTGTTCGCCGACCTGCTCCAAAAAATGCCGTGACAGATTCTTGGAGTACCACGGACGGGGGCTTAACAGATTTTTTGGGGAGAGGATTGGAAGGACCAGCGCAAATTTGTACGGACTTGGGTAAGTAAAACAGAATGCAGAGATCAGGGCGAAGGCATTCTTTCCAAGGAGAAAATTGCCTAGTCATGTACATGCAAATATACAATGAAACAGGAAGATGGAGTCTTCCATCCCGTGTGCAAAAAGTTCTTCCTTACTACTCTCGGATTCAAAGCTAATAATGGCAAACTGATAAGGAGCGCTTTCAAGGATGTCGGTGTTAACGAAAACAATGTCATAGAAGTACCCCTTGTTGACAATCGTGGACGTCATAGTCCCTGGCACAAGATTGACCACAGCATTATCCATTAACACATAGAGAAATATAAAGGAGACATTTTTCATTATAGACGTGAGCACGCGCCTTTCAGGAGATATTTACCATCTGATCTGATCATCAATGATATGCACGAAAATTTTTGCGCAGTCACTGGAAAAGCCATATCAAAGAAACTCTACTATTCTGCATTTAAAGAACTTAACATCTCACAAGCTGTGCTTGGTCAAGAAGAATGTGAAAAATGTAAGTCCTTCTTGTTGAACAAACAACTATGCAACTGTGAAGAAAGGTGTGAACCGTGTGCCGAAAAAAATCATCCATCGGACACGATACAGAAATGCTAGAAAGAGGTATCAACGGGATGCAGATAAGAACGAAAACGCCAACACAGCCCATTCAGTGTTTGCCGCTGATCTGCAAAAAGTAATTTTGCTGCCGAGAATGAATCAGTTTAACAGAATCATTTTCACAAGCAGATTGGTCTTATTCAATGAGACATTTGCACCAGTGGGCTGCAAAAAAAGTGAAAAGGACATTGCCGTGATATGGAATGAATCAATTTTAGGACGAAAAGATGAAGACCTTGCATATATTCTTACCTAATATATAAGCGTGATGCCGAATCTGTGACACTCTGACTGGATAACCGTAGCGCCCAAAATATAAATTGTACCCTTTATACTATGTTACTTCATCTTGTAAATGATTAGACTACTACAAAAGCAAGCACCATCACAATCAACTATTTCGAGCCTGGTCATACTTTTATGGCAGATGACTCCACCCATGCCGGAATCCAAAGAGTTCTGAGGCACAAAGACGGCAAAATCTTTGATCTCAATGAATTGAACAATGTGTCGTAGAAGCAGGCTGCCGGACAATGCCGTTGAGGTTTAATGACTTTGCCAACTGGGATTCTGGAGTCAGTAGTTATCTGTTGAGCAAAGCTGACAATCGTCCCTACCTAGCTAAGACTAAGATTGTTTGTGCTGAATTCAGGCGGGTGTCACCAAAGACACTCTTCTTCAAAATAGCTTTGAAGAAGATACCTTCAACGAATGTGACATTCTGAAACGCGGATATGTTTGTACGCCAAAGTTTCGTACAAAATCCAGGGTGTAGGATTTACAAGAAGGGTGAGATCGTGAAACAACTTGTGGGTTTGACGCCCCCGCCCCCCCCCCCCCCCCCCCCCCAATAGATAGAATGCACTTGGCCAAGGAGTTCACAACATTGCCATCCGGAAATATAACAGACCAACACACAAACTCGGTGTAACCATGAACTTTTATAGTCTGGTTAATACAGTTTAGTGAGAACAACTCACAAACCCGGATGGCAAAAACAATAACAAAGGCCTGATTGACGTCATCTGCATACTATCTATAGACGAAAGTACTGGATAGACCTACCAACCAGCTCCACGAGTTAAAATCTTTGCAAATCCTACAAGTGAATGTCCTTTCATCATTCACTGACTAGTTGGAAACGTTGCTCTTCCAAACAATGTGTACGAGCATGCAATTTTAACATCAAAGTAATGATTCAATTCATTATATAAAGAGAAGAGATGGAATATAATATGTATGTGATAATATTAGCAATGATTACAAAAGCAAACTCCATGTTAGTGAACTATAACGAAAGAGGGAGAGAAAGAGAGTTAGTACTAGTTATAAAAATAATGCTAATCAAATCACTGCAAATGAAAATATGAAAATTTACATGACTGGTGCGATTGTTCTGAAATAATAAAACATGTTCAGCTTGATATCCTATATGTTTTTGATTGGTTTCTTCTGATTATTCTAGGGACCTGTGATTATGATGTTTTTGCTTATTATAACTTAACATTGGGCGATATGCGTCCTCACATGACACTGTATATCAATATGCACATTGCCGCTAAATTAGCCCATGTCTATGACAAACAGACGCAAAAACAATATGCGTCCGTTTGTCACACACTGGATACACATCCGAAAGTGCGATGGACGCATAATATTTTTGCGTCTATCTGTCAAAGACATGTGTCAATCAATTTTCAATCATGGATTTGGCAAAAGGTCTTTTGGTGAATTACACAGTTGATACAAATATTTTGGTTTTCAAGCTCCATGAATAAAATAACAAAAAATATTATCTTTAATTACCTATAAATTGTTTTAGATTCGAGCCAATAGTTACAATGTTATTAATTAAAACAGTTTTTTGCGTTTCCTGAAAAAGTAGGTTTTCCCGTTATGCGTCTTTTTCTCATATCACGGCAGAGTTGGTAGAGTGGTGGCTGTTCTCCATTGCTTCTCCGTTCGCCTACATTAGGTTAGGTATTTTCCCCTTTTTTTTTCTTTCATTCTTTCACTCTTTCTTTCTTTCTGTCTTTTTATTTCTTTCCTTTTCTTTCTTTCTCTTTCTCTTTCTTTCTTTCTTTCTTTCTTTCTTTCTTACTTTCTCTTTTCCATTTCGTGTGGCAACTCTCCTTCTGATACTGATACGCCATCAACTTCATCTTCACTCTTTCACACCCCTCCCGCCCCCCCCCCCCCAACCCTGTGCGGCTATGTGGTCTAGTAGTATGACACTCGCATTCGGGTCGTAAGATCCTGGGTTCGCCTCGCGCTCGGCACATAGTTAAGTCCTTGGAAAAGACTCTTTACTCACATCCTCTCACCGTACCCGGGTGTAAATTGAGTACCTGGCCGTTAACAGCGTTGTCTTTGTCCGAAAAATTGTAATATTGCCTAACAGGTGTTATGTCCCATCCTACATATTAAATGTTGCTGTTGACCAGGGACCCCTTGTAAAGCGCTTTGAGCACATTTAGTGGATATTGCGCTATATAAAAGCTCATTTTTTTTCTATTATTATTATTATTATTATTATTATTATTATTATTATTATTATTATTATTGTTATATTATTCAACGCATAGCACCAATACACTGTGCGTGAAGGGTTTGAGGCCAAATAAATGAGAAATGGTGTCGTTTGTCGTTGTGTTGTATTATTCTATTGGAAGGTACACACTTTACAAGTGTGTAGTAAAAGTGTTGCATAATATATATGATACTGCAGAAAACAACAAGTCACCAACACACACACACACACACACACACACACACACACACACACACACACACACACACACAAACACGCTGATTAGATAAGGGTATGGCCAGGGATGGCGATGATGATAAGACACTTGTCTTAAAAAATGTGTATGATGGATATATAGATAGTGTGTGCTTGGTTAAGACGCTCACAACATTGCCATCCGGAAGTATAACAGACCAACACACAAAAAACTATGTGTAACATTGAAAGTTTATAGTCTGGTTAATAAGAAAAATACAGTTTAGTGAGAAGTACTCATAAATGCGGATGGCAAAAAACAATAACAAAGACTCTAGTGACGTCATCGTCGTTCTGTATATATATATATATATATATATATATATATATATATATATATATATATATATATATATATATATATATATATATATATATATATATATATATATATATATATATAGATAGAATGCGCTTGGCCAAGGAGTTCACAACAGCCATCCGGAAGTATAACGGACCAACACACAAACTCTGTATAACCATGAACTTTTATAGATAGTATGCAGATGACGTCACTCAGGCCTTTGTTATTGTTTTTGCCATCCGCGTTTGTGAGTTGTTCTCACTAAACTGTATTAACCAGACTATAAAAGTTCATGGTTACACAGAGTTTATGTGTTGGTCCGTTATACTTCCGGATGGCAATGTTGTGAACTCCTTGGCCAAGCGCATTCTATCTATAGTCTAGTTAATACAGTTTAGTGATAACAACTCGCAGACGTGGATGGCAAAAACAACAACAAAGGCCTGAGTGACGTCATCTGCACTCAGGCGTTTGTTATTGTTTTTGCCATCCGTGTTTGTGAGTTGTTCTCACTAAACTGTATTAACCAGACTATAAAAGTTCATGGTTACACAGAGTTTGTGTGTTGGTCCGTTATACTTCCGGATGGCAATGTTGTGAACTCCTTGGCCAAGCGCATTCTATCTATATATATAATATATATATATAAATATATATATCATATATATATAATATATATATATATATATATATATATATATATATATGTATGTATGTATGTATGTATGTATGTATGTATGTATGTATGTATGTATAAATTCATTGTTTTACTGATTTCTACTTCTTTGAAATATATTCCTTTGAATTTGATGAGGGAGAAAGAGAAAGGAAGGGAGATGTGGAGAGAGAGAGAGAGAGAGAGAGAGAGAGAGAGAGAGAGAGAGAGAGAGAGAGAGAGAGAGAGAGAGAGAGAGAGAGAGAGAGAGAGAGAGAGAAAATTGCGACCCATCTGCTCTTATTTTAGGTTAATTAATACAAACAACACCCGTCATTCGGATTTAATGTGTACCAACGCACAAAACTATTGCAACATTTTTTATTAAAAAAAAAATTTATATAGCGCAATATCCACTGAACGTGCTAAAAGCGCTTTATAAGGGGTCCCTGGCCAACAGCAACACATAACAAGTAGGATGAGACATGACGCCTGTCAGGCGATATTACAAATTTTTGGGACAGAGACAACGATGTTAACGGCCAGGTACTCGTTTTACACCTGAGTCCGGTGAGAAAATGTGAGTAAAGAGCCTTCTCCAAGGACTCAACTATGCGCCGAGGACCTTGAACGTTTTTATAATATTGTCTGTTTGATATAGATGCTGTGCGCTGTGTTAAGAAACTCAAAACATTGCCATCCTGAAATACAATGAACCAACGCACAAAAAAAACTATGTGTAACCTTGAACGTTAAAAGTCTGGTTAATAAAGTTTAGTGAAAATTACTCATATACATGGATGGCAAAAAGAAACAAAACAACAAAACAAAAACAAGAAAACAAAACAAAACAAACCCAGACAATAACACAGACTTGCATGACGTCAACTTCGTCTATCTATAGATAGAATGCGCTTGGCCAAGGAGTTCACAACATTGCCATCCGGAAGTATAACGGACCAACACACAAACTCTGTGTTACCATGAACTTTTATAGTCTGGTTAATACAGTTTAGTGAGAACAACTCACAAACGCGGATGGCAAAAACAATAACAAAGGCCTGAGTGACGTCATCTGCATACTATCTATAAACGTTTAAAGTTACACACTTGGCGTGTTGGCACGTTATAGATAGTATGCGCTTGACTAAGAAGCTCACAGCATTGTCATCCGGAAATATAACGGACCAACACACAAATCGGTGTGTATACATCAACGTTTATAGTTGGGTTAATACAATTCAGTGAGCATTGCTCATAAACGCGGATGGCAAAAACCAATAACAATGACCTGAGTGACGTCATCTTCGAACTATCTATAAATAGTATGCGCTTGGCTAAGAAGCTCACAACATTGCCATCTGGAAATTTAACGAACCAACATACAAAACTCCGTGTAACCTTGAACGTTTTTATAGTCTGGTTAATACAGTTCAGTGAGAATTGCTCATAAAAGCGGATGGCAAAACAACAACAAAGACCCAAGTGACGTCGACTTCATTCTATCTATATCCGACTGGCGGATGTTGTGAGTTTTCTAGATAAACGAAACGCATCAAGTTTCGTGTTCAGTTCGATTCCTGACGGTGGATTATGTGGGTGCTTCGGGAATAAATTTTTTGGAGGCGTAATGGTTTCTCTTTGTAACTGTGTTGTGTTGCCTTCTGTTGTTGTTTGTTTGTTGTTTTTTGTTGTCGTTGTTAGTGTGTTATTTTTTGTTTTTGTTTGTGTGTTGTTTTTTGTTGTTGTTAATGTGTTTTTTTTTGGGGGGGTTTTTTGTTTGTTTGTTAGCGTGTTGTTTTTTGGTAGTGTACTGTTTTTTGTTTTTGTTAGTGCGTTGTTTTATATTTTTGTTTTTGGTAGTGTGTTTATTTTTCTTCTTTTTTCTCTCTGTTTTTGTTGCTTGATTGGTTTTTTTTTTGGGGGGGGGGGGGGGGGTAAAAAAAAAAAGAATCGGTGTTGTGGGGGAGGGATGCTGACGGATCTGGTGGTGGTTTTTATACATTATTTATTGGCCATTGATGGGTATGTGTGTGTGTGTGTGTGTGTGAGAGAGAGAGAGAGAGAGAGAGAGAGAGAGAGAGAGAGAGAGAGAGAGAGAGAGAGAGAGAGAGAGAGAGAGGGAGGTGGTATTGTTATTGTGAATGTGTGTTGATGTTGTTGTGTGTTGTGTTGTTGTTGCCGTGTTGATTGCGTATTGATTATTGTCGAGTTCGTCCTCCTACTCCTCCTACTCCTATCGGGGGATATTTTTTGGTAAGGTGTAGCAATCATGGGGAGTGGTGGTGTTAGGGGCTTCTTGTGCGGCTATGTGGTCTAGTGGTATGACACTCGCTTTCGGATCGGAAGGTCCTGGGTTCGAGCATCGCTCGGCGCATAGTTGAGTCCTGGGAGAAGGCTCTTTACTCACATTCTCTCACCGTACTCAGGTGTATAATGAGTACCTGGCCGTTAACAGCTTTGTTTCTGTCCCGAAAAATTGTATTATCGCCTGACAGGCGTCATGTCTCACCCTACATATTATGTGTTGCTGTTGGCCAGGGACCCCTTGTAAAGCGCTTTGAGCACGTTTAGTGGATATTGCGCTATATAAAAGCTCAAGTTTTTTTTGTTTGTTTTTTTTTTTCTACCCCGTGAGCAAGGAATGCGAGTTTTGTACCCCCATTTATAATTTTACGCATTCACCTCAGACTATTTTGTAGTCTCTTATTTGGACTAAAGTACTTCTCTATCTCCTGTTATCTATCAGGAATGGCCTTTGTCCGATTATTTTGGTAATGAAAAAAAATATTTAAAAATCTTCCGGTGGATCTTGATTAGTGTTGGTTAGTTGTTTTTTTTAAATTAATTACTTTTTATTTTTATTTTTTAATAATTTTTTTTTTTTGGTTAATTATTATCGTTGTTTTTTGGTTTTTTTTTGTTTGTTTTTATTTATTATTTATTTATTTATTTATTTATTTATTTATTTATTT
>NC_088374.1:17409839-17432339 GCF_034508935.2 Berghia stephanieae | reverse complement strand
CTTGTCAAAAAGCTTTTTTCAATCCTGGAAATTCGTGGGAAGTCCCGGGTTTAATAAAAGTTTTTAAACAACACGATGGTCATTTCAATCGGTCGATATGCTTATTTATTTGGAGGAGGACGGGTTTTCTGGCCAAATTTTGTTTTTTAAAAATGTGTTTTGTTTTGTTTGTTCTTGAAATTGTCTTTAGTTTGAAAATCTTCGACGTTGAACTTGTTATCTGATCGGAATGTTTGGTCTCCAAATGTCGGCCCTTGGCTATAGGGAATGAGATTAGGGGGAGAGTAGCGTCCCTTGATTGGACGTCACCCATAGTCTGTGACGTCACCGGCGTAAAAGTTATTGCGAGGACGAGAGACGCATGTGCACAACCAACATGACGTTCTCTCTCTAATAACTTTTCGGCCGATGACGTCACAGACTATGGGTGACGTCCAATAAAGGGACGCTACTCTTCCGCTAATCTCATTCCCTATTGGATATGGACTAAGTTTTAACTCGTGCAGCTTTGTCCTGGTCTAGTGGTATGACACTCGCTTTCGGATCGGAAGGTCCTGGGTTCGAGCCTCGCTCAGCGGGCGCATAGTTGAGTCCTTTACTCACATTCTCTCACCTTACTCGGGAGGTGTAAAATGAATGCTGGCCGTTAACAGCGTTATCTCGTTGGAAAAAAAAAATGTAATATCGCCCAACAGGCATCATGTCTCGTTCTCCGTGTTACGTGTTGCTGTTGGCTAGTTAGGGACCCTTTGTTAAGCGCTTTAGGCACGTTTAGTGGATATTGTTCTATATAAATGCTCTATCTAGTTTTGTTATTATTATTATTATTGTTATTATTATTGTTATTATTATATCATTTATATTTTTGTACCATCGCTTGTGACGAGGTTTGTTATCGCTCGTCTTTTGGTTAGTGGGGTAACCCGAGACATACGTGTGTGTGTGTGTGTGTGTGTGTATGTGTGTGTATGTGTGTTGTGTGTGTGTATTTGTGTGCATGCATGTGTGTGTGTGTGTGTGTGTCCGCGTGTATGGGTGTTGTGTGTGTGTATGTATTTGTTTACTCATTTATTTTGCTATGACCTTGTGGATAGTTTACAGGATTACCCTGAGTGACTTCATTTTTATTGCCCCCCCCCCCCCCCACCCCCCACCCTTCATAGTTTCGCGTAGAATAAAACCGTATTTTTTGTTTGTTTTGTATTCATATTTAGACAAAATTCATGTTTTTTTTTCATTTCGACAAGCACGATGCCTCTACAAATAAATAAGTGTAAAGCGCCTAGAGCCGCCTTTTATACACAGTGCCATCGGGTAGGTTAGATCTGGCGGAAAGTGTCAGTTGTGATCGACTTGCGTCCTATCCAAAGGATAGCAAACAATTGCTGTTGTCGGGTTAACGCTATTTTAAGAACACAACCAGAAAAAAAAACAAGAACCCCCCCCCCCCCAAAAAAAAACAAAAAAAAAAAACAAAACAAACCAAACAAAACAAACAAATAAACAAACAAAAAACGGGGACAAACTCTGGCTCTCCTTGGGGCGTGTGGCTCTGAAGGACAGACAAACTCTGGCTCTCCTTGGGCCTTGTGGCTCTGAAGGACAGACAAACTCTGGCTCTCCTTGGGCCTTGTGGCTCTGAAGGACAGACAAACTCTGGCTCTCCTTGGGCCTTGTGGCTCTGAAGGACAGACAAACTCTGGCTCTCCTTGGGCCTTGTGGCTCTGAAGGACTGACAAACTCTGGCTATCCGTGGGGCTTGTGGCTCTGAAGGACAGACAAACTCTGGCTATCCGTGGGGCTTGTGGCTCTGAAGGACAGGCAAACTCTGGCTATCCGTGGGGCTTGTGGCTCTGAAGGACAGACAAACTCTGGCTATCCGTGGGGCTTGTGGCTCTGAAGGACAGGCAAACTCTGGCTGTCCGTGGGCCTTGTGGCTCTGAAGGACAGTCAAACTCTGGCTATCCGTGGGGCTTGTGGCTCTGAAGGACAGGCAAACTCTGGCTATCCGTGGGGCTTGTGGCTCTGAAGGACAGGCAAACTCTGGCTCTCATTGGGCCTTGTGGCTCTGACGGACAGGCAAACTCTGGCTCTCCTTGGGCCTTGTGGCTCTGAAGGACAGGCAAACTCTGGCTCTCCTTCGGCCTTGTGGCTCTGAAGGACTCCAAACTCTGGCTCTCATTGGGCCTTGTGGCTCTGAAGGACTGACAATCTCTGGCTCTCCTTGGGCCTTGTGGCTCTGAAGGACTGCAAACTCTGGCTCTCATTGGGCCTTGTGGCTCTGAAGGACTGCAAACTCTGGCTCTCCGTGGGGCTTGTGGCTCTGAAGGACTGACAAACTCTGGCTCTCCTTGGGCCTTGTGGCCCTGAAGGACAGGCAAATTCTGACTCTCCTTGGGCCTTGTGGCTCACGTAGTGAAAAGCGTTCACGGCTTTTGAAATATCCTTCATGACGATTGGTCATTTTTGTTCAGCTTGTATAGATAGTATGCAGATGACGTCACTCAGGCCTTTGTTATTGTTTTTGCCATCCGCGTTTGTGAGTTGTTCTCACTAAACTGTATTAACCTGACTATAAAAATTCATGTTTACACAGAGTTTGTGTGTTGGTCCGTTATACTTCCGGATGGCAATGTTGTGAACTCCTTGGCCAAGCGCATTCTATCTATTGGCTATGGTTACAACTTTCATTAACAAAATAGCGTGTTTACATTTGTTAACAAATATCCAATCGTTGACTGGACCAAGACAAATCATGTGCGGCTATGCGGTCTAGTGGTTTGACACTCGCTTTCAGATCGGAAGGTCCTGGGTTCGAGCCTCGCTCGGCCGCGTATTTGAGTCATTGGAAAAGGCTCTTTACTCACATAATTTACTCACCGCGCTCGTGTGTAAAATGAGTACCTACCTTGCCGTTAACAGCGTTGTTTGTCTCTGTCGGAAATAAAAATATAATAATATCGCCCAATAGACGTCGTGTTGCGTTCAACGTGTTTACACGTTGCTCTTAGTCAGGGACCCCATGTAAAGCGCTTTGAGCACGTTTGGTGGATGTTGAGCTATTATAAAAGCTTAAGATTTTTGTTATGTAAAAGACGACTCTGTTGGACGAATTCCTGAACATTGATCCGTGAAATTTACAACAATAATATATTATTATTGTTATTATTATTATTATTATTATTATTATTATTATTATTATTATTATTATTATTATTATTATTATTATTATTATTATTATTATTATTATTATTATTATTATTATTATTATTATTATATTATTATTATTATTATTATTATTATTATTATTATTATTATTATTATTATTATTATTATTATTATTATTATTATTTATTATTATTATTATTATTATTATTATTATTATTATTATTATTATTATTATTATTATTATTATTATTATTATTATCATTATTATTATTATTATTATAATTATAATTATTATTATTATTATTATTATTATTATTATTATTATTATTATTATTATTATTATTATTATTATTATTATTATTATTATTATTATATTATTATTATTATTATTATTATTATTATCTTTATAATAAATGGTCATTTCCCCTTTCTTTATCGGGTTGTTTAAATCTAATCTATTTATTTATTTATTTTTTTCATTCATTTATTTATCATTTATTTATTTATTTATTTATTTATTCATTTATCCATTCATTTATTTTTCCATGTAACTACTTATTTAATGTTTTATTTATTTATCTATATCTTTATTGATATATAAATTGATTAATTAATTTGTTTATTAGATTTATTTATATCGTTACTCTTTATTTATATATAGCCATCTATTTATTATTTGTTTATTTAGTTAATTCATTAGCTTTGCTAAAGAAAGAATAGATCGATATATATATATATATCAATAAGCTGATTTGTTGATTTGTAACACGTTTGGGTTTGTTTTTGTTTTTTTTTTTGTCTTTCTGAAAAGCGGATCGTTGGAGCATGGAATTTAAACTTTACCCTCCCCCCCCCCCCCCCCCCCCCCCCCTTGCCCTCTCTTGCACTTTCCTATCGTCTTCGTTGATTTGTTTATTTACCTCCAGAGGTCAAGGTCGACGGTGTTGTGTACCCTGCCTTACCTCTCTCTCGCTTCTATCTCGCTTCCCTGTCCTGCCTGGGATTTCGACTTTGACAATTTTTGGTGACCCGTGATGTCAGATCGATAATTCCAGCATTCCACACATACTCACACACACACACGCGCACACACACACACACACGCACAGCACACACATACACACGCACTCACACGTACTCACACGCTCACATACATACTCACACACAACACACTCGCACACATACACACACACACAAATACAATCACACATACACACAACGCCATACGCACACACACACACACACACACACACACACACACTGATAGATCTGATCCTCCACCCCCACATCCTATTCTCTCTCTCTCTCTCTCGCTCTCTCTCTCTCGCTCTCTCTCTCTCTCTCTCTCTCTCTCGGTAAATCTACCCCGCCATGTTCTCGGATGCTTCCCGAGTTCGTTGTCATCGGAATGCCAAGGGGAGACAATTATGTAGAATACCTTTGTGACAAGGGACGTGGGGTGGAGGGGGGGGGGGGGGTAGAGAGAGAGAGAGAGAGAGAGAGAGAGAGAGAGAGGAGAGAGAGAGGAGAGAGAGATGTCATTGCTATATTTGTATCGTTATTTTTAAAACGATAGTTTCGTCTCTCCCCCCTCCCCCCTCCCCTTTCGATTTAGTATTTCCGCGTTTTCCGACCCAGTTTGGTTTCTGGGCCGTGAACTCCCCCCTTTTTTACGCCCTCTGCACTCGGTTGCATCACGTGCAGGAGATTCATTCAGTACATACACAGATGTCAAAAATAGAGGGTACGGTTTTCTTGAGTCTTAACTTTGTCTTCTTTTATTGAAGGCAGTAGAGGAGGAGCGGGGGGGGGGGGGGGGGGGGGGGTTAGAGAGAGAGAGTGAGAGTGAGAGAGAGAGAGAGACGATCGTCGTTGTTGTGAATTGTTGATGGCCGTCGGACGACCTGCACGGTGTCCCATTTTGAAATTGTGTCAAGCGATTTGTTGCGTGAGAAATGGTCGATAGGTGACACGGATCGCCTTTGACCGGGCGCGTGTGGTGTAGATATTTCTTTCGGTGCCGAATTGTTGTTAAACTTTGAGTAGGGATTTTGTTCTGTCGTCTTTTCGTGTTTTATCGTAGCCATCGTAAAGTTATAGCCTGACACCGTAGCCATCGTTCTCTTATAGCCCGACATTGAAACCCAAAAGGACTGGCAGTTTAGCGTCATTATTTGGTTTTTGCACCGCCTAGTGAGTTGTCGTTAGTAGAGCTCATGGAAACAAGTTATTTCATTGGTTGAACTATTGAATACAACTCACTTTTTGTTTTCTTTTGTGTCAAAAGACTGACATTTTGACGTCATTTTTTGGTCAGTATCAGGCCATAACTTTACGAAGGCCACGCTGACACTGACCAAAAAATGACGGCAAAATGCCAGTCTTTTGCCACAAAAGAAAACAAATCGTGAGTTGTATTCAATAGTTCAACCAATGAAATAACTTGTTTCCTTGAGCTCTACTAACGAAAACTCACTAGACGCTCCACAAACCTAAAAAATGACGTCAAACTGCCAGTCCTAGAGGGTTCTAGTGTCCGGCTATATGTTAACGATGGCTACGGTTTAATGGAGAGAAAGATAAAGTGAGTAACTGTGGCTCGTACATATAAGGGAATAACACAAAACAAACGACGTTTCGGCCTTTGGTCTTTTTCAAGTAAACACGAAATAATTTTGTGTTTACTTGAAAAAGGCCAAAGGCCGAAACGTCGTTTGTTTTGTGTTGTTCCTTTATGTATGAGTCACAGTTACTCACTTTTAATCTTTCTCTCCATCTTATTGGCTTATTTAGGAACCTCTAGTATTTTGCTTTTCGTGTTTATCTTCTTTTTCTTTTATTGAGATTTTATATAGCGCAATATCCAGAAAACGTGCTCGAAGCGCTTTGCATGGGGTCCGTGGCAAACAGCAACACTTAACATGTACGACGGGACGTGCCGCATGTTAGGCGATATTACATTTTTTTCGGACAGAGACAACGCTGTTAACGGCCAGGTACTCATTTTACCTGAGGACGGTGAGAGAATGTGAAGAGCCTTTTCCATGAACTCAAGTATGCGCCGAGTGAGGCTCGAACCCCAGGACCTTCCGATCCGAAAGCACGTGTGACAAGAGAGTACCACAAGACCACATAGCCGCACTCTTCTTGTATTGAAGGCAGTTGCGGAAGGGGGATGATTGCTGTTGTTGTTGATGTGTATCTTGTGGATGTCCGGCCAGAACGGCGTTCCATTTGGAAATGAAGTCCAGCGATTGGTCGGTGGTGGGTGACACGTAGTGCCGCGCTTAGGACCGGACCGAGGACCGGTCCCACGGTCTTTTAGCTGTGAACCGTGGTCCGGTCCCAAAGAGGAAGACCGCCGGCGGTCCTCACTTCTTATCACCTTTCAACGGTCTCGCGCCATACTACTTCCCCAGCGATTCGTTGCCTAGGTCCTTTGCCTATCTTCCACCAATCACCACCCATCCCACTTAATTAATCGCACCCACCCCCCTTTGCCATACACTAAACGACACAGACGACCATAGAGGCAGACGACCACCTCCCTCCACTCCGCAAACCGCCCTTTCGTGTGTGAGATGGGGGGAACAGGAGGCGCACGCCTTGGACGATTCCATTATACGGGGTAAATTTCAAAATTTACTACACCATAATGATCGCAATGACAATGATCTATGATGAAGGCATGACCCTCTTCTCTAATGGGTTATTGTTTGAAATGTATGTGACTACTAAAGATGTGTGTGTGTGTGTGTGTGTGTGTGTGTGTGTGTGTGTGTGTCTCAAACCTAGCAAGTTGCAAGTCTGATTTTTTGTTTTCTTTTGTCCATCTCTTGTCGCCACTCCTTTCTATCGCATTGTTGTCATTTAAAATAATACAATAATATTAAAATTTCGTTTGGTGTTTTAACTAATCAAATAATATGAGTTTCATTAGTTTCTTCCTTCCAAAAAAACCAGTTATAACGTCTGTATTTTTAAAAGGTCCAATAGAATATTTGGGGACCCCGATAGCTCAGTTGATAGAGCACTCTCTTTATACGCAAAGGGCCAGAGATCGATCCCGGGTGCAGTCGAGTTTTTTTCTGAATCCCTGTCTACTCAGCAGTTAATGGGTAGCTGGGTTTGTTAGATCTGGCGAAAAGTCACCATCGACCCCACTTATTACTTATTACCGCATCCACCCCCTCTTATTATAACTTCACGTCTCTCTCTTACTCTTCAATGCTCGCTGCCCTCTCATGTGTGTGTGGGGGGGGGGGGGGGGGGGGGGGTAGAGTTGCGTGTGTGTATAAACGCCACGAACAACTCGATCAACGCCTTGGGTGATTCCATTATCTCCGTTAATGGGGATAAATTTCAAATTTTATTCACGCTAAATTATCGAAGTTACAATGAAGTACTGTGATCAAATAAAGAAGGCATCACCCCTCTTCTCTAATTAGGTTACAATTTGAAATGAGTGTGACTACTCCGTGTGTTTTACTCCTGTAGACCACGGTTTTCATCGTGTAGCGGTCTTTAACGGTTCAAGAATGAACGATCCCATGGTCCCAAAGGTCAAAACGGTCTCTCAGGAATGTTCAATGTCGAAAAGGACCGCCGGTCTTGGACCGGTCCTTGCGGTTTTCATTTCCCAGGGACCGTAGGACCGTGGTCCTTAAGCTTGCCAAGGACCGCCCCGCACTAGTGACACGTGACAGTTGAGTTTTGGTCGGGCGCGTTCAGAATTGTCAAAAAAAAACTGGATAATAAATAACAATGTGAAATTGAATGTAAGCTTCAATTTACTATACGAGAACATGATAAAAATGGACGTTTCGGGTTTCTCCTTTGTCGACATTTTATCTGTTTTTCTTATACATATTAAATTGAAGCTTACGTTCAATTTCACAGTGTTATTTATTTCTTCGAGAGGTTCGTGCAGGAAAATTTACCAAAACTGGGTAGGGATTTGTTCTGTTTTTTTTTTTTGTTTGTTTGTTTGTTTGTTTTGTTTTTTCTTCATGACTTCCTGCATGTATCGATTTGAATCTCGCGCATCGGGCGTCATGTGACGACGACGTCTGAGGACAGGTCCTGGTTGTCTTTAGAACAAAATAAATTAAAATTGAGCTTTATATAGCGCAATATCCACTAAATGTCCTCAAAACGCTTTACAAGGGGTCCCTGGTCAACAGCAACATTTAACATGTAGGACGGGACATGACGCTTATTATGCGATATTACAATTTTTCGGACAAAGACAACGCTGTTAACGGCCAGATACTCATTTTACACCTGAGTACGGTGAGAGAATGTGAGTAAAGATCCTTTTCCAAGGACTCAACTATGCGTCGAGCGTGAGGCTCGAACCCAGGACCTTCCGATCCGAAAGCGAGTGTCATACCACTAGACCACATAGCCACACAGACCACATAGCCGCACTTCCTCCTCGTTAGTCGATCGTTTGGGTTCGTGGGGACGTAATCGTTAACTACGCGTTATGATAGTTATTATATTATATTATCGTAACGATCCGGGTGGTAGAAATCGAATTTTTCGCCTCAATTACGAAAGATGCGAGTTGATTTAATGTGACGTCATGGTAAAGAATAGATACTCGTAGAACGAAGTTGGCGTCACTTATGTCTTTGTTATTGTTTTTTGCCATCCGCGTTTATGAGTAATGCTCACTGAACTGTATTAATCTGACTATAAACGTTCATGGATACACACAGTTTTGTGTGTTGGTCCGTTATACTTCCAGATGGCAATGTGATGAGCTTCTTAGCCAAACGTATACTATCTATAGATACGATTTTATTACGTTGCAAAAGACACAAGAGTTCATATTTCGTGCGGCCATGTGGTCTAGTGGTGTGACACTCGCTTTCGGATCGGAAGGTCCTAGGTTCGAGTCATGCTCGGCGGCGCATAGTTGACTCCCTTTGAAAAGACTCTCTTTACTCACATTCTCCCACCGTATTCAGGTGTAAAATGAGTACCTGTACGTTAACAGTGTTGTCTCTGTCTGTGAAAAAAATGTAATATTATCCCCTAACAGTCGCCATGTCTCTTGTTCTGTATGTTATGTGTTGCTGTTGATCAGGGACTTTTTGTAAAGCACTTTGAGCGCGTTTAGTGGGGATATTGAGCTATATAAAAGCTCAAGATTTTTAAATCCATATCATTTCAATTCCAAATTTACTTATTCCGGGGTCTAAAGAATTCTGATTTATTCCCGTCTAGAGACGCTCGGTAACATAATATAGAAATCTCGTAATATTTTAGTATAGTACAGTGTTTGAATATTCCATAAAATGTTTTGTTTCAAATGATCTAGATATTATAGACATTGAAACCAGAATGAAACAGAAACGACTGTGCACGCCGCCTGAACCCGACCGAATAGACCAATCGAATCAGTTGTTATTATTTGAACTCCTGAAGAAACTGCCATTGAATATAACATTGAATTGTTGTTGAAGTGTTTGTTATTCCGCCATCGCCATCTGTGATTATTACATTGGAGAAGGATTGATAATTTAACCGAAACTGATTATGAATACTATGACTATGTGTGTACTTAAATCATGAATATTAAAAAACAAAACAAAGACAAAACAAACATGAAGTGATATGAAAGAACAGGAGAAAGAAGTACAGAACGACGAAAAAATATCTTCCAAAAGCGGCATGGTTTCACCTGCAATGATAAAAGCCTTATCACACCTAACGCCGCTGACTTTAATAACAATCCGCGAAAAAACTTAGTTCTTTTCATCTGTGTGTATTAGTATTATTATTACTATTATTCCCTTGTCGGCGTATGAATACTTTTAGACAAGCTCTGTGGTCGTAACGATATATCTTGATACTGGTTCCCTCCCCCCTTATCACAATGATGGCTATTGGAGAAATACTACACCATACTCACCACCGCCACCAACCATCGCCTCTGTACAACGGGAACTCCAGCACTAACGGAAGCAGCACCATCAGTAGTAACGGTCTCAGCGGCATCTCGGCCGTGCCCGTCACCACCCCCAATTTCCTGACGCCTCCGCCGTCGTCCTCCGGGGGGTCGTCGACGTCGTCGTCCTCGTCGTCGTCTGCTGGGCCTGTGGAACTCCTCAACGGTTTCCACCACAACGGAGTAGGAGGAGGAGGAGGAGGAGGTAGCAACAGCGTCAACAGCAGTAGCAACAGTATCAGTAACGATCTGGTTAGCAGTACCACCCCTGCTAATGGTTGGTTGTTGCAACAACAGCAGCAGCAGCAGCAGCAACAACCCCCACCACATCACCACCACCCTCAGCAACCACAACAACAACAACCGCCACCACACCCTCACCACCACCACCACCACCAACACAACAATCAATTTCCACCCCACCACCAACAGTTAAATCATCACCACAACAACCACCACCCACATCCCAACCATCACCAACACCACCAGCATCAACAACATCAACAACAACCGCTTCGACACCAGCTGCCTCTCCACAACGGGTTATGTAATAACAATAACAACACCACCACCACAAACAACAACAACAACAACAACCACCACAGTATGCCTAATGGACTATCCAACATCCCCATTTCTACCTCAGCCAGTTTTTCTGACATGTATCACAGTTGGATTGATGATCTATGTAAGTCTTCACTCATTCCTCTCTCATTATTCATGAACTCTATCTATCAAATCTATCAATGTAAGTCTTCACTCATTCCTCTCTCATATATCATGAACTACCAATTATATCTATAAAATATACTATGTAATCTATCTATCTATCTATCTATCCCCCTATCTATCTATCTATCTATCTATCTATCTATCTATCTATCTATCTATCTATCTATCTATCTATCTATCTATCTATCTATCTATCTATATATCTATCTATCCGTCTATCTATCTATCTATCTATCTATCTATCTATCTATCTATCTATCCATCCATCTATCTATCCATCCATCCATCCATCCATCCATCCATCCATCCATCCATCCATCCATCCATCTGTCTGTCGATCTCTTTCTCTTTCTATTTTTTTCTTCGTTCTTTATCTGTGACCCATCGTCTCAAAACGGTATTATGTTGGAACGAACCACTTGCTTAAACGCCGAATTTAATGTTAAACTGGTCAAAAATATAAATTGTTGGCATTAGCACCCTAAAATATGGTATCCATTCTCCTCAATCAAACATACAAACTCAACACAAGTCTGATGTTTCTGGTTATAAATTCAATTTTCAACATTTTAACCATCCCGACTTAATAACGTTTTGAGGCGCAGGGTCACACAATTTTTTTTTTCCCCTCTCTCCTTCTCTTTCTTTATTTCTATGTATATTAAATTTTATAGACCCCGACTATTTTTATAAAATAATGCTTTTTACTTGGCGTGCTCATGCGCACACCTGAAACCTGGGTACAGACCTCCCTCTTAGAGCTAACCCACACCGGAGACTCGACTCCGACGACCCGGCACTGCAGTTCTCTGCCGTCTTCCGGATAAAGACAACGGGCATGGACAAAATACTAAAAATAAAGAGAAGAGGAGAGCCGCTAGACCTACCCATATACTACCAGGCACCCGGCGTCCTCTGTCGGTTTTTATTTTCTTTCGAGCTTGGTATGGGTAGGTCTTTCTTTGGCTTGACTGGTGGCCAGAAAATCCGTTCGTCCATTGTCGTTCGATTTAAATGACCCTCGTCTTGTCTTGTCTAAAGTTCTCAAACCTGGGACTTTAAATACACGTCTTTAAAAACTTGTGCCAGAAAACTTGCACCAGAAAACTTGCGCCGAAAATTGCGTGCCAGAAAACTCGTGGCTGAAAACTTGTGCCAGAAAACTTGTGGCTGAAAACTTTTGCTAGAAAACTTGTGGCTGAAAACTTTTGCAAGAAAACTTGTGGCTGAAAACATTTGCCAGAAAACTTGTGGCTCAAAACTTTTGCTAGAAAACTTGTGGCTGAAAACTTTTGCAAGAAAACTTGTGGCTGAAAACATTTGCCAGAAAACTTGTGGCTCAAAACTTTTGCTAGAAAACTTGTGGCTCAAACCTTTGGTAGAAAACTTGTGGCTGAAAACATTTGCCAGAAAACTTGTGGCTCAAAACTTTTGCTAGAAGACTTGCGTCTGAAAACTTGCACCAAGAAAACTTGTGCCAAAATACTTGCGCCAGAATACTTGTGCCTGAAAACTCGGTTCTTCATGAAGGCTTCAGTGCGAGTTTTTGATAGGACAAAATGAGAGACATTTTCATCCATCGATTTTTATTGAGAACGAGTTTTCGGGCCAAAATTGAAAAAAAAACACAAAAAAAAAAAAAAAAACAAAGCAAAAGAAAACAACAAATAACAGGGTGGTTTTTTTTTCCGGAGTACGGCAGAATGTTGACATAGGGCAAGTCCGAAACGTGTCTATAATTTGCTTTGTTTCACCATTTCAGTTAATAGTATTGTGTGTTACGAATAGCGTGATGAACTCCCGTTTTTAATACAATATATGGCGCTTTTAGTTATTATTTTTTTTTTTTAGATATCATAAATTTTACTTTTGATTAAAATTTTCTTTGTCTTGGTTTTTCCATAATCTCTCTCTCGCTCTCTCTCTCTCTCTCTCTCTCTCTCTCTCTCTCTCTCTCTCTCTCTCTCTCTCTCTCTCTCTCGGTTTTTCCATAATCTCTCTCTTTCTCTCTCTCTCTCTCTCTCTCTCTCTCTCTCGGTTTTTCCATAATCTCTCTCTCTCTCTCTCTCTCTCTCTCTCTCTCTCTCTCTCTCTCTCTCTCTCGCCTTGAAATAAAATATTGATTTTTTTTTTCTAGAACAAAAGATTATTGTTAGAAAGAGAGAATGGGAGAATGACAACGAACTGGGGTTAGCGGCCTTTTTGTTACACTAAGGTCAAGGTAACTATACTATAGGAACTCTTGTGTTTTGTGAGTCTTTTGAGGTGGATTGATGGTGAGTGGGAGGGGAGTGTATCCTGGAATGCTATTGGTACTGGTGTCTGTACTTGGGTTCTGTCGTAGCGTAGCCATCGTTAACGCCCAGGTACTCATTTTACACCTGAGTACGGTGAGAGAATGTAAGTAAAGAGCGTTATCCAAGATCTCAGCTATGCTTGAAGTTGACGTCACTCGGGTCTTTGTTATTGTTTTTCGCCATCCGCGTTTATGAGTAATTCTCACTAAACTGTATTAACCAGACTATAAACGTTCGACGTTACACATAGTTTTCTGTGTTGGTCCGTTATACTTCCGGATGGCAATGTTGTGAGCTTTTTAGCCAAGCGCATACTATATATCCTGGAATGCCATCGGTACTGCTGTCTGTACCTGGGTTCTCTCGTAGCGTAGCCATCGTTAACATATAGATAGTTCGAAAGTTGACGTCACTCGGGTCTTTGTTATTGTTTTTTTTGCCATCCGCGTTTATGAGTAATTCTCACTAAACTGTATTAACCAGACTATAAACGTTCTACGTTACACATAGTTTTGTGTGTTGGTCCGTTATACTTCCGGATGGCAATGTTGTGAGCTTCTTAGCCAAGCGCATTTTATCTAAATAGATAGTAAGCGCTTGGCTAAGAAACTCACATTGCCATCCGGAAGTATAACTGACCGACTCACAAAACTCTTATGTAACCATGTATTATTATAGTCTGGATTATACAGTTCAGTGAGCATTACTCATAAACGCGGATGGCAAAAAAAAAAAACAATAACAAAGACCCGAGTGACGTCATCTTCGAACTATCTACAGTTTTGGAAAATTTGGTTTCCAGTAACAGTAACATCTGACGTGTACATATTATGTTAAATGATAATAATGAATGAATTTATATAGCGCCTAGATCCACAATGTGCTCAGAGGCGCTTTACAATGCAAATAAAACACAACAATAAATTGATAATTTAAGCATAAAATCTATCATATTGGAATAGCATTAATCAATTTGTAATTTAATTACCACGCACTGTGCTACAAGATGAAAATTTAGGATATCTTTAACATGTAGGCCTGATAGAAATGTTAAACATCAAATGATTTTCTAAAGCTATGTGCTCTTCCGTATCATCGGACGTGGCTACGTAGTCCAGTGGTATGGCACTCGCTTTCGGATTGGAAGGTCCTGGGTTCGAGCCTCGCTCGGAACATAGTTGAGTCCTTGGATAAAGCTCTTTACTAACATTCTGTCACCGTACTCAGGTGAAAAATGAGTACCTGGCCGCTAACAGTGTTGTCTCTGTCCGTAAAAAAAAAATGAAATATCGCCTAACAGACGTCACGTCCCGTCCTTAATGTTAAGTGTTGCTGTTGTCCAGGGACCCCTTTGTAAAGAGCTTTGAGCACGTTCAGTGGATATTGACTTATATAAAAGCTCTATTAAAAAAAAAAAACTTTTTAATACTCCATGTCCATATTGATATCGCCGCTTGCTTTAGGATTGGCTGTGTAGCTGCAGTATGGTTGGTGCGCATTGAACATGGTGGTGAAAACTATAATAGTAATAATACTACTACTACTACTACTACTACTACTACTACTACTACTACTACTACTACTACTACTACTACTACTACTATACTACTACTACTATAATAATAATAAATAATAATAATAATAAAATAATAATAATAATAATAACTATAATAAAATAATTGTATACTAAATAATAATAATAATAATAATAATAATATAATAATAAATAATAATAATAATAATAATAATAATAATAAATAATAAATATATAATAATAATAATAATAATAATAATATTAATATATAATAAATAATAATAATAATAAATAATAATAATAATATATATATAATAATAATAATAATAATAATAATAATATAATAATAATTCGTCTACTAATAATAGTAATAAATAATATAGATGCTGCTAATAATAATAATCGGCCCATCATTCAGAACAAATTTGCCGAAAGGAGAGTGGACGTGGCGCGTAGGATATTGGGTTATGGTGGCTGAAGGCACGCTAGGGAAAAGTGGGTGGGGGAGGCGGGGTAGAGGGCTGTGAAGAGGTGAGTTGTCGCCCTTGACCTAGTTGATGTCGATCGGTAGCTTTGATAAAAGGCAATGGCTGCCGGTGATGACGTCAAAACTAGGTCACGCTCTTTGAAAGACTGGCCCTTAACTAGGTCACCGCATTCGGGATAATTTTTTTTTTGTGTTGTGTGCGCATTCACTTATGTACTTATAGTATGTATGTGTGTGTGTGTGTGTGTGTGTGTGTGTGTGTGTGTGTGTGTGTGTATGTAAATATGTATGATACTGTATGTATGTATGTGTGTATGTATGTATGTATGTATGTATGTATGTATGTATGTATCTATGTATGTATGTATACGAATCAGTGTGTTTGTAAGTGTGTTGTGTATGAAAAATGTTACGACGTGGGTGAGAAGGGGAGGGGGGGGGGGGATTAAGGGGTGGATATATTAAAATCACCCGTATTGATACGATGTGAGGAAATTACTATTTTTATAGTTGTTTTTTATTTTTATTATTTATTCCTTCATTTATTTATTAATAATGTTAGTCTAATAGTGGAAAGAAAATAATGGTACTTTATCAAGTTGTTTTGAGTGTGTGCAGTGAGGAGGGAAGGGTGATTAGTGGTTGAAAGATATAAAAATGAGGGAGGGGGTGGGTTGGGTGAGTTAGGGATGGGAGAGCGTTAGTGGTCGAGAGAGAGAGAGAGAGAGAGAGAGAGAGAGAGAGAGAGAGAGAGAGAGAGAGAGAGAGAGAGTGAGGAGGGGGGGGGGGTAGGGTGGGTTGGATGAGTTAGGGATGGGAGAGCGCATACGGTCGAGGGACAGAGAGAGAGAGAGAGAGAGAGAGAGAGAGAGAGAGAGAGAGAGAGAGGAGGGGGGGGGAGGGGGGGTTGGATGAGTTAGGGATCGGAGAGCGCATACGGTCGAGGGACAGAGAGAGAGAGAGAGAGAGAGAGAGAGAGAGAGAGAGAGAGAGGGAGGGGGGGGGGGGGGGATAAAAATCAATACGTACATAAATATAGACAGACCAGCTGAAGCTTCGTTGTCTTTGTCATGAAGGGACCAATCCATCCATACATCCATATCGCCACGCTCCGGGGTAGATGAGGAAGGGGGGGGTGTGGGGGGGGGGAAGGCACGTTTTTGACATTTTGGTCAGTAATCTCGGTTTTTCAAGAAATATCGATCGTTTAATACGAGCCCTCGTGTTGTCAGAAACTCTCAAACCGTTGTCTTTGTCATGAAGAGACCAATCCATCCATACATCCATATCTGCCACTCTCCGGGGAAGATGAGGAAGGGTGTGTGGGGTGTGGGGGGGTGGAAGGCACGTTTTTGACATTTTGGTCAGTAAACTCGGTTTTTCAAGAAATATCGATCGTTTAATACGAGCCCTCGTGTTGTCAGAAACTCTCAAACCCGTTGTCTTTGTCATGAAGAGACCAATCCATCCATACATCCATATCGCCACGCTCCGGGGTAGATGAGGAAGGGGGGGGGGGGGTGGAAGGCACGTTTTTGACATTTTGGTCAGTAAACTCGGTTTTTCAAGAAATATCGATCGTTTAATACGAGCCCTCGTGTTGTCAAAAACTCTCAAACCTGAGACTTCCCTGAGATTCCAGGTTTTTGAGAGTTTTTTTTTTGAAAGGTTAAGGGTTGTTTTAAACGATTGATTTTTGATTTGATGGGCCGGTTTTCTGGACAGAATTTTGGAGGGGTGTGTATTTTATTGTTCAGTGTGCATGTCTATGAATTGTAATAATGTATACTTGCTTTTGATAGGGGGGTGTTGTTGACGATCGTGGTGGTGATGATAATGATGATGATGATGGCGACGACGACGACGATGATGGTGATTATTGTAATGCTGGTGTTAGTAGTAGTAGTAGTAGTAGTAGTAGTAGTAGTAGTAGTAGTAGTAGTAGTAGTAGTAGTAGTAGTAGTAGTAGTAGTAGTAGAACAGTAGTAGTAGTAGTAGTAGTAGTAGTAGTAGTAGTAGTAGTAGTAGTAGTAGTAGTAGTAGTAGTAGTAGTTGTAGTAGTAGTAGTAACAGTAGTAGTAGTAGTAGTAGTAGTAGTAGTAGTAGTAGTAGTAGTAGTAGTAGTAGTAGTAGTAGTAGTAGAAGTAGTGGTGGTGGTGGTGGTAGTAGTAGTAGTAGTAGTAGTAGTAGTAGTAGTAGTAGTAGTAGTAGTAGTAGTAACAGTAGTAGTAGTAGTAGTAGTAGTAGTAGTAGTAGTAGTAGTAGTAGTAGTAGTAGTAGTAGTAGTGGTGGTGGTGGTAGTAGTAGTAGTAGTAGTAGTAGTAGTAGTAGTAGTAGTAGTAGTAGTAGTAGTAGTAACAGTAGTAGTAGTAGTAGTAGTAGTAGTAGTAGTAGTAGTAGTAGTAGTAGTAGTAGTAGTAGTGGTGGTGGTGGTGGTGTAGTAGTAGTAGTAGTAGTAGTAGTAGTAGTAGTAGTAGTAGTAGTAGTAAGTAGTAACAGTAGTAGTAGTAGTAGTAGTAGTAGTAGTAGTAGTAGTAGTAGTGTAGTGGTGGTGGTGGTAGTAGTAGTAGTAGTAGTAGTAGTAGTAGTAGTAGTAGTAGTAGTAGTAGTAGTAGTAGTAGTAGTAGTAGTAACAGTAGTAGTAGTAGTAGTAGTAGTAGTAGTAGTAGTAGTTGTAGTTTGATGGTTGGGATGATGATGATGACGACGATGACAACGAGTACACTAAGCAAGGTCATGACGTTAACATGAAAACGACAAACGGCTCCGGCAAGACCTACAAGAATAAATAACTTTCTATTTCAACCCTGCTACACTCTCGCCTCAGCCCACCACCCCACCTCCCTCCCTCCCTCCCACCCACCCTTCCTCCCATAAGAAAGTGCTTTACTTCCACTTTTTTTCTTTCTTTTTTTTTATATTATCCCCCACTGTTTCTAATTATATTTGTTTATTTCTGCTGACGAATGGACTAGATAATCCAAAGTTGGAAAGACAGTAATGTGAAATGTGACAACAGCAACAACAACAACAGCAACAACAACACAACAAGAAACAAACAGCCTCTCCCCATGTCCGATGATAAAACAACAAAACTTAATTTTACACCCCCCCCTCCCCCCCACCAAAAAAAAAAAGCTCGAATATAGATAGTATGCAGATGACGTCACTCAGGCCTTTGTTATTGTTTTTGCCATCCGCGTTTGTGAGTTGTTCACACTAAACTGTATTAACCAGACTATAAAAGTTCATGGTTACACAGAGTTTGTGTGTTGGTCCGTTATACTTCCGGATGGCAATGTTGTGAACTCCTTGGCCAAGCGCATTCTATTCTATATGGAGAAAAAAAATTAAATATAAAACAAAAACAAAAACTTAACAACTAAACGAAATATCTAACGTTTCTAAAATTATTTTATTCTGAGGTAAATGTTTTTTCTCTGGCAAAACATAGAAACTATTATGTATTGATGCTATGGATTATGTAAAATACTCACAACACCCACCAGCCAGATAATATAATAATAACGTACAAATATCCCTACAAAACTATGTGGAACCTACGCTTATAGATAGTTCGAAGATGACGTCACTCTGGTCTTTGTTATTGTTTTTTTTTGCCATCCGCGTTTATGAGCAGTTCTCACTAAACTGTATTAACCAGACTATAGATAGTATGCGCTTGGCTAAGAAGCTCATAACATTGCCATCCGGAAGAATAACGGACCAACACACAAACTGTGTGTATCCATGAACGTTTATAGTCAGGTTAATACAGTTCAGTGAGCATTACTCATAAACACGGATGGCAAAAAACAATAACAATGACCTGAGTGACGTCATCTTCGAACTGTCAAAAGATTATGTTGTGAGCTTGGCTAAACATAAATAGACTAAACATATTACTTTATTATTACTTGTCACCGTAATAATATGACGTTGATTGGTTTTTCACGAGTGTGTGAAAACCGGTTTTGAGATAAAGGGGGAGATGTAGGGTGGTGATGTTTGAGAAATGGGAGTTTGCCTGCTGTGATGATCACGGTTTGCTTTAAGAGTGACATTTCTAGGGGAGCTGTGACCTCATTCTGACATGGAAGAAACCATGTGTCTCGTGTGATTGCCGCCTGGATGATGGATGCTTTACAATCTCTACCCCCCCCCCCCCCCACCCCCACCCTTCCTCTCTATCTATCTATTTATCCATCTATCTATCTATCTATCTATCTATCTATCTATCTATCTATCTATCTATCGTGTGATTGCTGCCTGTATGATTGATGCTTTACCCCCCCCCCTCTCCTCCTCCCCCTCCTCTATCTCCCTCATCTCCTCTCTACTATCCATCTATCCATCTATCTATCTATCCATCCATCCAGGTTCTGAATTCATTATCACATTTGTTGATTTGAAACCATCAATAAATGTGATGATGACTTCAGAACCTGGATTGATACCTTGAACATAGAAGTGTAGCCGAACGATACTACTACTATCTATCTCTATCCATCCATCCATCCATCCAGCCATCCACCTATCTATCTATCTATCTACTATCTATCTATCTATCTATCTATCTATCTATCTATCTATCTATCTATCTATCTATCTATCTATCTATCTATCTATCTATCTATCTATCTATCTATCTATCTATCTATCTATCTATCTATCTATCTATCTATCTATCTATCTATCTATCTATCTATTTATCTATTTATCTACTCCAATCCAATCCAATCCAATCCAATCCATCTATCTATCTATCTCTTCATTAAAAGACACGCCTTTATGTATCGCCTTGCCTTCCGATGATGTGAATCGTGTTCACAATGCCCGAAAGCGGCAAGCCAAGCAGGGCATGCGTAGTCATGCCGCAAATCACCTGTAGAGCAAAACAATAGACAGATAGACAGACAATGTTTAAAGTAGGTACAATGATGATTATAGAGATATAAGGGGTTGAGGGGGGTTCAAATTTCACAGTGAGCTGTGACCCAGTTCTTGACATGGCAGTGGTAGAATTGTATGTATGGTTGCTGCTGTTGGGAGGATCAGATGACGTTTAGAAAAAAAAAATGTCTTTTCTCTTCCTCAATCCCCCCACCCCCCTTTTAAAAATGTTTATCTTGTTCTTTCTTCTTCTTCTTCTTCTTCTTCTTCTTCTTCTTCTTCTTCTTCTTCTTCTTCTTCTTCTTCTTCTTCTTCTTCTTCTTCTTCTTCTTCTTCTTCTTCTTCTTCTTCTTCTTCTTCTTCTTCTTCTCCGAGTTTTGATATAGTCTAATATCTACTAAACTTGCTCGAAGAGTTTCCTCTTCTTCTGTGTGTGTTTGTATGCATGACACGCACGCACACACACACACACACACACACACACAGAGAGAGAGAGAGAATGTGTGTGTGAGAGAGAGAATGTATGTGAGTGTATGTGTGTGTAAGAGAGAGAGAGTTTGTGTGTGTGTGTGAGAGAGTATGTGAGACAGAAAGAAAGAAAGAAAGAGAGAGAGAGAGAGAGAGAGAGAGAGAGCTAAAGAGAGAGAGAGAGTGTGTGTGTGTGTGTTTGAGAGAGTGTGTGAGAGAGTGAGATAGATGGATAGAGATAGAAGAGATAGATAACAACCAGAATCATTGTAGCGTATCCAGAGTTCGTTGACCCGATGGATAGGGACAGAAACCAATAAAGACCCATTTGGTTCACACATTAATACTATCGGAATGACTAACCCTACCAAACTACGCTACTGTAAAACACCTGATATACTAAAATGAAATAAAAGAAAGAAAGAAAGAAGAAAACCAGTCTTGGCAATAAAAAAAATGACTTCCAATCAAATCGATGATCTGCAAATCACACCTCTATCCGTGCGGCTATGTGGTATAGTGGTGTGACACTCGTTTACGGGTCGGAAGGTCCTGGGTTCGAGCCTCATTCGGCGCATAGTTGAGTCCTTGGAAAAGGGCTCTTTACTTACATTCTCTCACCGTACTCAGGTGTAGAATGAGTACCTGGCCGTTAACAGGGTTGTCTCTGTCTACAAAAAAAAAAAAAAAAATGTCCCATTGCCCAACTCGTGTCTCGTTATGAATGTCACGTGTTGCTGGAGGAGGAGGAGGAGGGAGGAAGAGGAGGATGGAGGAGGAGGGAGGAAGAGGAGGATGAGGAGGAGGAGGAGAGAAGAAGAAGAAGAAGAAGAAGAAGAAGAAGAAGAAGAAGAAGAAGAAGAAGAAGAAGAAGAAGAAGGAAGAAGAAGAAGAAGAAGGGGGAGGAGGAGGAGGAGGAGGAGAGAAGAAGAAGAAGAGAGAAGAAGAAGAAGAAGAAGAGAGAGAAGAAGAAGAAGAGGGGAGAGAGGAGAAGAGAGAAGAGAAGAAGAAGAAGAAGAAGAAGAAGAAGAAGAAGAAGAAGAAGAAGAAGAAGAAGAAGAAGAAGAAGAAGAAGAAGAAGAAGAAGAAGAAGAAGAAGGAGGAGAGGAGAAGTAGAAGGAAGAGGAGGAGGAGGGGGCGTTGGAATCGTCAGAAGTGTTCGCCGCCGGTGGAAACCAAAATAAAGTAAACAATTGCTTCAATGGGGTTAGGAGAATTAAGTCGTTTCGCCTGACGTGCGGACCTGCCCGGCCCTGAACGAAAATCGTAATTAATTAATTAATTAATTAATTAATCAATGATTTTCGATAGCCGTGTATTCTCTCCATCTCACCCAAGTTCTTTCCCAGTACGAATTCCTGTACCACCACTGTCACGCCAGCCTTCCATTATAGAAGGAACTAAATTGACATCGCTCGGCTCTCTTCTTCTTCTTCTTCTTCTTCTTCTTCTTCTTCTTCTTCTTCTTCTTCTTCTTCTTCTTCTTCTTCTTCTTCTTCTTCTTCTTCTTCTGCTTCTGCTTCTTCTTCTTCTTCTTCTTCTTTTCTTCTTCTTTTCTTCTTCTTCTTCTTCTTCTTCTTCTTCTTCTTCTTCTTCTTCTTCTTCTTCTTCTTCTTCTTCTTCTTCTTCTTCTTCTAATTAATAATAATAATAATAATAATAATAATAATAATAATAATAATAATAATAATAATAATAATAATAATAATAATAATAATAATAATAATATTATTATTATTATTATTATTATTATTTATTATTATTATTATTATTATTATTATTATTATTATATTATTTAGACAGCCTGTTAGTAGATTAGTTCTCACAAATTCATATTATATCAGTCAAGTCTACAAACGTTAAACCAAGGTTACACACCGTTATTTGTGTGTGCGTGTGTGTGTGTGTTGGGTTGTTATATTTGGCTGGCGGATGTTTATTTTACCTAAACGCATAACATCAG
>NC_088374.1:17398231-17409739 GCF_034508935.2 Berghia stephanieae | reverse complement strand
TAAATTTCATTATCCATTTGTTTTTTTAAAACCATCAATAAATGTGATGATGACTTCGAACCGGATTTGCCCCTTGAACTAGAAGTGTAGCCGAACTTTTAATACATCTATCTCTTCCTCCACCATCCACCCGCCTCCACCTATTACTATCTATTAATTCTTTCTATCTATCTTCTATCATCTATAAAACTACTTTCTATTTTATCACTTCTATCTACTATCTACATCTATCATTTTTATTTATCTATCTACAAATTACTATTATTATCTATCTATCTATCTACTATCTATCTATCATCTAATCCAACCATCCAATCCAATCCAAACCCCTCATTATCTCCCCTTTCTTAAAAAAAAACACCCTTTTTATGTATCGCCTTGCCTTCCGATGATGTAACGTGTTCACGAAAGCCCAAAACCAAAAGCAGGCATGCGTAGTCTCCCGCAAAACCTGAGAAAAAAAATAGACAGATGACAGAAATTTTAAAAAGGGTAAAATGTGATTTAGGATTAAAGGGGTTGAGGGGGGGGGGGGGGGGGTTTAAATTTCACATGGCTGGACCCATTCTTGACTGGCATGGTAAATTTTGTATGCTGGTTGTGCTGTTGGGGGAAAATCGATGATTTTAGAAAAAAATGTCTTTTCTCTTCCCCCTCCCCCCCCCCCTTTTTAAAAAAATGTTTGTCTTGTTTTCTTCTTCTTTTCTTCTTCTTCTTTTCTTTTCTTTCTTCTTCTTCTTCTTTTTTTCTTCTTCTTTTCTTCTTCTTCTTCTTCTTCTTCTTCTTCTTTTCTTCTTTCTTCTTCTTCTTCTTTTTGAGTTTTGAATGTCTAAATCCACTAAATTGCTAAAAGAGTTTCTTTTTTCTGTGTGTGTTTGTATGCTGAACACGCACGCACGACACACACACCACACACACACACAAACAGAAGAGAGAGAAGAGAGGAGAGAGAGAGAGAGAGAGAGAGAATGTGTGTGAGTGTATGGTGTGTAAGAGGAGAGAGAGTTGTTGTGTGTGAGAGAGAGAGATTGTGAGACAGAAAAAAAGGAGAGAGGGAAGAGAGGAGAGAGAGGAGAGAGAGAGGGGAGAGAGTGTGTTTGAGAGAGAGTGTGTGAGAGAGTGAGTAGATGGATAGAGATGCAAGATAAAAAACAACCAGAATCATTTTGCGTATCCAGAGTTCTTTGACCCGTGGGGGGGAAAAAAAACCAAATAAAGATCCATTTGGTTAAGTTTAATACTATGGAATGATAACCTTACCAAACTACGTACTGAAAAAACACCTGATTTTAAACTATATAAAATAAATAAAGAAAGTAAGAAAGAAAAAAAACCCGTTGGCAAAGAAAAAAATGCCTTCCAATCAAATCGTGATCGGCAAATAAAAACCTCTATCCGTGCGGCTTGGGGTTTTTGTGGTATGCCTCTTTACGGGTCGGAAGGTCCTGGGTCGCCCCCGTTTCGGCGCATAGTTGGCCCTTGGGAAAAAAAGGCTCTTTATTTACTTTTCTCTACCGTACTCAAGTGTAGAATGAGTACCGGCCCCGTTAACAGGGTTGTCTTGTCTACAAAAAAAAAAAAAAACCCCATTCCCCAACCTCGTGTCCGTTATGAATGTCAGTGTTGTGGAGGAGGAGGAGGAGGGAGGAAGAGGAGGTGAGGAGAGGAGGGGAAGAGGAGGGGATGAGGAGGGGAGGGGAAAAAAAGAAGAAGAAAAAAAAGAAAAAAGAAGAAGAAGAAGAAGAAGAAAAGAAGAAGAAAAAAGAAGAAGAAGGGAAGAAAAGAAGGGGGAGGGGAGGAGGGGGGGAGAAGAAAAAAAAGAAGAAGGAAGAAGAGAAGAAGAAAAAAGAGGGGGGTGGAGGGGGGGAGGGAGAAGAGAAGAAGAAGAGAAGAAGAGAGAAGAAGAAAAAAGAAGAATGAAGAAGAGAAAAAGAGAAGAAGAAGAAGAGAAGAAGAGAAGAAGAAGAAGAAGAAGAAGAAGAGAAAAGGGGAAAAAGGGGGGAGGAGGTGGAGGGGCGGGGAATGTAGAGTGTTCCCCGCCGATGGAAACCAAAAAAAAGAAAACCTTGTTTCAATGATTTGGGGTTTTAGGAAATTTTAATCGTTTCCCCTGACGTGCGGCCCGGGCCCGGGCCCCTGAACGAAAATCGTTTTAATTAATTAAATTTAAATTTAATTTAATTAATCAATGATTTTCGATGCCGTGAAATTTCCCCATCTCACCCAATTCTTTTTCCTACCCAAATTTCCCGTACCCCCTGTCCGCCACCCTTTCTTATAGAAGGAAAGAAATTGACATCGCTCGGCTTTTTCTTTTCTTCTTCTTCTTCTTCTTCTTCTTCTTCTTCTTTTTTTTTCTTTTCTTTTCTTCTTCTTCTTCTTCTTCTTCTTCTTTTCTGCTTTTCTTTTCTTCTTTTTTCTTCTTCTTCTTCTTTTTTCTTCTTCTTTTCTTTTCTTCTTTCTTTTTTTTTTTCTTCTTTTTTCTTCTTTTTCTTCTTCTTCTTCTTCTTCTTCTTTATAATAATAATAAAAAAAAATAATAATAATAATAATAATAATTTAAAAATAATAATAATAAAATAATAAAATAAAAAAAAAAATAATAAAAATTATATTATTATTATTATTATTTTTTTTTTTATTTTATTATTATTATTATTATTATTTTATTTTATTTAGAAATGTTGTGATTAGTTCTCACAAAAAAATATTTATCGCAAGCTACAAAAGTTAAAACCCAAAGGGTTAAAACCCTTTTTGTGGTGTGCGTGTGTGGTGTTGGGTTTTTATATTTGGGTGGCGGATGTTGTGAGTATTTTACCTAAACGATAACATCGTAGGGTCACGTCAGATTCATAGTTTTCCCCCTCCGTCGGAGTACCCTCGCCTCTAAAAAAGCCCAAAAAATCAACAAAACTCGATATGTTGACTGTAAAGACTCGAGAAATTTAAAAACCAAAAAAAAAAAAGAATTGGACCCCCCCCCCCCCCCCCCCCCCCCCCCCCCCCCTGCACCTGGTTATTTTCGTCTTTGTCTGAGGTCTTAAGACTTGACTAAGAGAAAAAATTATTTTTTTTTATTATTCATATTATATATTATGTAAACATTAAAAAATGATCCAGTTAAAAAAAAAATTAAAAAGGAAAAAAGGAGTTTTTATAAATTTTATCCGGGTTTCTTTAAAGACTCTACTAAAGGAAATAGAAAAAAAAACAAAAAAAAAAAAAAAAGGAGGGGGGGGGGGGGGGGGGGGCAACGACAAGAAGAAAGGTAACAAAACAAAACAAAAAGCATAACAAAAATAAAACATTAAAAAAACAACCCCCCCCCCCCCCCCCCCCCCCAAAAAAAAAAAAAAAAAAAAAACAATGAACAAATCAAAAAGAAAAACAAACGAACAAAACAAAACATAATAACAAAAATAAAAAATCAGACCAAACAGCAAAAAAAAAAAAAAAAGAAATAGTAATTAAATTTTAAACACCTTGTAAAATCCTCGAACGGGAGTCGTCAGGCAGCTCTATACGACCATCCACCTGTGTGTTACCTTCTCTGCTCTCTCCAGCATACCTATGTCCTGATGTCAAGATGGCGGACAGGAGAAGAAGGAGGTTGGGGGGGGGGGGGATGAGCGCGATAGGTAGGATGAGGTCACCTGACATGACCTGCTTCGCCCTACAGCATGGCATGTAGTATATGTTGATATGTGGACGTGACCTTTGACGAGGTCGTCACGGACGCCTGTTTGGATGTTGGCTCGTCGGTGGTTTGTCGTCGTGGGTTAGGGTTAGGGTAAGGGTTAGGGTTAGGGACCTGGTTGGGGAGTCGCGATCGGGTTGAGTTGAGATGCCCAATTGGTTTTTCAAAAAAAATTTTTTTTTTGGGGGGTGTTTGTTGTCTTTTTTTTTTTTTTTTTTTTTTTTTTTTTTAAATTTGTTTGGTGGATGGGTGTATGTAGAATATATTATGCGTTCATGCATGGATGGTTGGGATGTATGGATGCCTGTGTATGTGTGTGTGTGTGTGGGGGGGGGGGGGGGGGGGTGGTGGCGTTGAAAGTTTTGTCAATTATTTTTAGATTATCATCCTTTTTTATATTAAAAAACAGAAATACAGGATTGTTGGTGACGTCCATTTCATTTTTTAAAGATATGAAAACAAAAAATGTTTTCTTCTCTTACTTTTCTTTTCTTTTCTTTCTTTTTCTTTTTAAAAAAAAATATTTGTTTGATTGCTGTCTTCTATTGCAATAATAACAGAAAGATCCCAACAATTTTGAATTATTAGACGTGTCCATAATCACACGTAGCAGCAGTATCGTGTTGGTTTGTATTCTCTTCAACAGTCGTAACGTCACTTCCTTCCTAATGACGCATGGTAACTTAGTAATACTGGCTCTAAACTATCGGAACAATGGCGGACGCCGTATGAAATATTTCTCCGGCGAGCTTAAAAGCGTATCCAGAGGGAAAAAAAAACACACATAAATTTGATAATGTGACTTTTACACATTCTGATCACAAGGCATATGAAAAGTTCTAGCCAGCATGAAGAATAAAAAGTAATGATTTTCTTTGTTTTGAACCAATATGGCCGCCGATGCCGGGCGGCTTGACATCAGACTATTGAATCGTATTCCTAGTTGTTTTGAAAGTCAGTTGTTCTGATATGTATTTCCTGGAACATCAGAGGGATCAGATCAAATAGAACAGAATTGGGCCTCCTCCTCCAGAGGAATCCTGATGTAGTCTGTCTGCAGGAAACAAAATTACCAGCAGACGACTACACAGTAAAAGGATATACGGCCAATCATCTGATTCACTCTGATGGCCAGATAGCGTGTGGGGGAGTTTCAATTCTCACGATGAAGAGCACCCCCCCACCGCTTGTTACAAATAAAAACAAATCTACAGGCAATAGCAGTGAGAGTGACATTGCACAGACCAATCACCATCTGCTCTGTGTACATCCCACCAGATCATCGCCTCCAGTCTGCCGAGCTAGAGGGAGTTCTAAACAAACTCCCCCTCCCTATGTGATAATGGGAGATTTCAATGCTCACAGTCCTCTCTGGGGAAACACAGACACAAACCAGAGGGGAAAGACAGTGGAGGCATTCATAATGAAAATGGATGTATACTTGGCAAACGGTCTCGAGGCAACACGGGTAAATATTCACAATCTTACCACGTCTGCCATTGATCTCACTTTCTGTGATCCTACACTAGCTCCAGAGCCTCCTGGGACTGTGATCGATGACGATCACGGTTCTGACCATTTTCCGGTCTGCCTCGACATCACCCCGACTTCAAGGGCCCCACAGCCCAAACGTTGGAGTGTACGGCGAGCAGATTGGGAAACTTTCTCACAGGAGTGTCACAGACTCCTTACGACAGAGGTGGACAGCTATGACAAATTCAAAAATATTTTAACAAATATCTGCAGCTCGACAATACCAACAACCTCTGGAAAGACCAAGAAAACACAATCCCTGGTTTACAGAGGAATGTCGAGCGGCCTACGGGAGAAGAAAAAAGCATACAGGAAAGCGATGAGATTCCCAATCCCTGAGAATTTCGCAACATTTAGGAAACTACGAGCAAAGTGTAGGAAGATCTTCCGAGAAAACAAACGGAGATCCTTCCAAAACTTTGTCTCAAAAATAAATAGCCAGACACCCTGAATAGGGTGTGGAAGATGTTACGGAAACTGAAGGGATCGATAGTGATTCACTAAATCACTTGACACGTCCCGATGGATCCGTGGCTGAAACAGAACAAGAAATTGCCAACACCCTGGCCGAGAGGCTGGCGCACAGCTCCTCGTCTGCACACCACACACCACAATTTCTGCGCCATAAACAAAACGCAGAAAACACACCAATAAACTTTACATCTACAAACACTGAAGACTACAACAAACCATTTACACTTGAGGAGTTGGGTGCCTGCCTCCGTGACACAAATGTCACAGCACCGGGTCCTGACAACATCAGTTATGAAATACTCCGACATCTTCCACAAGATAGTCTGGTTGTCCTTTTGAATATCTATAACAAGATATGGACAACACAGACTTTTCCACCTAGTTGGAATCTGGCCACCGTGATTCCAATCCCAAAACCTGGGAAAGACCATTCGGACGCTTCAAACTACCGACCAATCTCCCTCACCAGCTGCCTATGCAAGCTGATGGAGAAAATGGTCAACAAGCGTCTGATGTTCTACTTGGAACACAACAACTCCCTCTCCGACCTCCAATGTGGCTTTCGAAAGAACAGATCAACTGTTGATCACCTTGTTCGACTGAGAGCTTCATTCGTGAGGCCTTTGCCAAAGGTGAGCACTTGGTAGCAATCTTCTTTGACCTCAAGAAGGCCTTTGACACAACTTGGACATTCGGAATCCTCAAAGATCTGCACAATCTTGGTCTACGAGGAAACCTTCCAATGTTTGTCAGAGCATTTTTAAGCAACAGATCCTTTCAGGTCAAAGCAGGATCCACCTTTTCTGATCCATTTGATCAGGAAGAGGGAGTTCCACAGGGTAGCATTCTGTCTCCCATTCTGTTTGAGATTAAAATAAACTCAATAGTGAATGCAGTGAGACAGAATGTTGACTGTTCCTTATATGTTGATGACTTTCTTGTATGCTATCGAAGTAAATCGAGTATGGACACCATTGAGAGACAGTTACAACTCCAACTAAACAAACTGTCGGAGTGGGCAAATCTCAATGGTTTCTCCTTCTCCCCATCAAAAACAGTAGCTGTCCACTTCTGCCGAAAACGCACCTGCATTAGACAGCCTGACCTTTATCTCAACAATTCCAGAATTGAGGTAAAGGACGAAGCCCGATTCCTAGGTTTGATCTTTGATAGGAAACTAAATTTCCTCGCCCATATCAAAGATCTCAGACATCGATGCATGAAAGCAATGAGAATAATGAGAGTTCTGTCGAGCATGGAATGGGGTTCGGACACAAACACTCTTCTAAAGATATACCGAACCCTTATTCGATCAAAACTGGACTACGCATCTTTTGTATACGGCTCTGCAAAACCATCCTACTTAGGCATGCTGGACCCAATTCATCATCAGGGACTGCGCTTGGCACTCGGGGCTTTCCGCACTTCTCCAGTGGCAAGCCTTTATGCTGAGGCAAATGAGCCACCTCTCCATCTCAGGAGGAAAAAACTGGCTCTCCAGTATGTTACTAAGGTCACATCGCTGCACGACAACCCAGCACACAAACATGTACACTACACGGATAGGACACTAGAAGAAAAATTTCGCAAGCACCCAAAAATGACACCACCATTAGGTTGCAGAATAAAAAAAGACATCGCAGACATGAACATCAGTCTAGATAGGATACATCCATACGTCCAGGCAAAGACACCACCATGGTCCATTCATAGACCAAACATAAATTTGGACCTAACAAAACTGGAAAAATCACAAACAGACCCACATATTTACAAACAGACACTAAAAGCAATATTACAAACATACAAAAACCATACTCACATATTTACGGATGGTTCAAAGAGCGCAGATGCAGTAGGATGTGCCTATCACTCATCGGAAGGCACAGGATCACTTCGCCTGGATAGAAATGTTTCGATCTTTACAGCTGAATCGAGAACAATCCTAAATGCTCTCCGTTTGGCTGAGAGATCGAATAAAAATAAATTCTTGATCTTGTCTGACTCGCTGTCCGTACTTAAGGGGATCTCAAATTTTTATTGCACCGATCCAAGACTCATAAGTATCTTGGAAGGTGCAAATAAATTATTTATTTAAGAAAAAGAAAGTTTGTTTTCTCTGGGTACCTAGTCATGTGGGTATCCAGGGGAACGAAGAAGCGGATCGACTGGCAAAAGAGGCGGTGAGCCAAGAATTACAAGAGGGCAGTAAAATCCCACACGCGGATTTAAAGATCAATATAAAAAAAACATGTCCGAAAGGAATGGGAACGATCCTGGAGTCGAGATGTACATAACAAATTAAAACAAATTAAAAGTGACCTCGGCCCCAGACCCAACTCGGGGCTAAAAAGAAGAGACGAGGTAAAAATAACTCGACTCCGGATCGGACATACTGCCCTCACTCACCGTTTCCTTCTGGAGAGGGATGAAAAACCCTCTGCAGAATATGTAACTGTGACCTGACAGTTCAACACATTTTAATTGAATGTACAGAATTAGAACAGATAAGGTCACAACATTATGAAAACAGGGACTTGAAGTCTCTGTTCCAGTCGGTCGATCCGTTTACAATTTTAAAGTATCTGCAGGAATGTGAACTCCTGCAGAAATTGTAAATAGATATTTTTACTTAACAAACATGTAACTATTATGATTTTATAAAGATTTTATTACAACAGTACACGTTTTGATCAGCTGTGGCCCCTCGGGGCCGATAAAAGATTGATGAAAGACAGAAACGGGCGCTTAAATGACCTAAATAGTGTCGAAAGCGCCGTTAAACACCTAAAAACAAACAAAAACATGTATTTTGCAATAACAACAGAAAGATCATAACAAATTTGACGTTACTAGACTTGTCCAGTATCACACATAGTCATAGACACTGCCCGATGCTGTTTGCTTTCTTCTGATTCTACTACTTCTACTTCTTCTTTGAGTTGTCGGTACGTGGATGAGCAGTGGAAATGTTTTTCTTCGCCTCCGGGTAATTGCAAAGGTTGAGTGAACTTCCCGGGTTGTTGTTGTTTGCGATTACGCGATGTTGCCAACGTCATTACTTATACTTGTCCGCCGTGTTGTTGTGGGGAATTCGGAAATGGTCTTTCGTATTTGTTTGTTTTGTTTGTTGTTGTTGTTGTTATGGTTGTTGTTGTTGTTGTTTGTTGTTGTTGCGATTACGCGATGTTGACGACGTCATTACTTACTTCTGCGTCATGTTTTTCTTGGGGAATTCGGAGTGGTCTTTCATGTTTGGTTGTTGGCCACTGTTGTTGTTGTTGTTGTCACATTGCTGTTATTGTTGTGTACTTGTTAGTATTATTATTATTATTATTATTATTATTATTGTTATTATTATTATTATTATTAGTATTATTATTATTATTATTATTTATTATTATTATTATTATTATTATTATTATTATTATTATTATTATTATTATTATTATTATTATTATTATTATTATTATTATTATTATTATTATTATTATTATTATTATTGTTATTATTATTATTATTAGTATTGTTATTATTATTAGTATTGTTATTATTATTATTATTATTATTATTATTATTATTATTATTATTATTATTAGTATTATTATTATTATTATTATTATTATTATTAGTATTATTATTATTATTGTTATTATTATTATTATTAGTATTGTTATTATTATTAGTATTATTATTATTATTATTATTATTATTATTATTAGTATTGTTATTATTATTATTATTATTATTATTATTATTATTATTATTATTATTATTATTATTATTATTATTATTATTATTATTATTATTATTATTATTATTATTATTATTATTGTTATTAGTATTGTTATTAGTATTGTTATTATTATTATTATTATTATTATTATTATTATTATTATTATTATTATTATTATTAGTATTATTATTATTAGTATTGTTATTATTATTATTATTTTATTATTATTATTATTATTATTATTATTATTATTATTATTATTATTATTATTATTATTGTTATTATTATTAGTATTGTTATTATTATTATTATTATTATTATTATTATTATTATTTTATTATTATTATTATTTATTATTATTATTATTATTATTATTATTATTATTATTATTGTCCTCCTCCTATTCCTCAATCCTCCTTGTTTATTTGTGTAATGGATGACCGTGTCAGCGTGACTTTATGTCTTCAGTTGTTGTGTGTTTACATTAGCTGTTACTTGTTTGGACGACACGTTTTAAAGGGATGGGATTTTGTTGTTGGGGTGGTGGTGGTTGTGGTAATGGTGGTGGTGGTGGTCGTGCTGATGGTGGTGGTGGTGGTGGTCGTGCTGATGGTGGTGGTGGTAATGGTGGTGGTGGTGGTGGTGGTAATGGTGGTGGTGGTGGTGGTCGTGCTGATGGTGGTGGTGGTAATGGTGGTGGTGGTGGTGGTGGTCATGGTGATGGTGGTGGTGGTTGTGGTAATGGTGGTGGTGGTGGTCGTGCTGATGGTGGTGGTGGTAATGGTGGTGGTGGTGGTCGTGCTGATGGTGGTGGTGGTAATGGTGGTGGTGGTCATGGTGATGGTGGTGGTCGTGGTGGTGGTGGTGGTCATGGTGATGATGATGGTAGTGGAGGTAATGGTGGTGGTGGTGGTAATGGTGATGGTGGTGGTGGTAATGGTGGTGGTGGTGGTCGTGGTGATGGAGGTGGTCGTGGTGGTGGTGGTCATGGTGATGGTGGTTGTAGTGTTGATGCTGATGGTGGTGGTGGTAGTGGTGGTCATGTTGATGGTAGTGGTGGTGGTGGTGGTAATGGTGGTGGTGGTCATGGTGATGGTAGTGGTGGTCGTGCTGATGGTGGTGGTCGTGGTGGTGGTGTAAGGTGAAGTGTTCTAATGTGAATAATATGTTAGTTTGTGTATCTGATTGTCTCGGTCAATGTTTGAATAATTTTAAATAGTTTATTTATTTATTTATTTATTTTAAATATAAGAAGAATTTGGTGATGGATTGGTGGGGATCACATATCATGGTGTTGAGTCCATGCTTCTGATGAAATGTAAAATGTAACACGGTAAAGTAAAGGCTGTTTTAACTACGAGAGTAGGAACACAACTGGCTATAGATAGTTCGAAGTTGATGTCACTCAGGTCTTTGTTATTTGCCATCCGCGTTTATGGGTAATTCTCACTAAACTGTATTAACCAGACTATAAACGCTCATGGTTACACACATTTTTGTGTGTTGGTCCGTTATACTTCCGGATGGCAATGTTGTGAGCTTCTTAGCCAAACGCATACTATCTGTAGGCAAATACTACAACTAGATATAATATAGGTTGGACAGGACGCTAAGGAGAGAGCGGGGTACAATACAAATATGAATAAATTAATAAATAAATGATTTTAAGTGTAATAAATGAATGTAACTAAATAAATGTATAGGTGATATAAATAAATAAATAAACGTCGATGTAATAAATGGATAAATAAATAAATAAATAAATGTGTAGGTAATACATGAACGAACATATGAATACATATATAAATATATAGGTAGTAAATAAATGAATAAATAGATTGATAAATATGAATAAATAAGTCAAGACAGACAGTACGAGACAAACGTCCTTGCCCACGTCGCTATAGATAGTATGCGCTTGGCTAAGAAGCTCACAACATTGCCATCCGGAAGTATAACGGACCAACACACATAACTGTGTGTATCAATGAACCTTTATAGTCAGGTCAATACTGTTCAGTGAGCATTACTCATAAACGCGGATGGCAAAAAAACAATAACAAAG
>NC_088374.1:17380724-17385724 GCF_034508935.2 Berghia stephanieae | reverse complement strand
ATTTTTTAAACTCACGTAAATAGGCAGTATCTGATGCCCTACCTTTTGGATTATAATAATAATAATAATGCTGAAAACTTATATAGCGCTATAACTCCGAGACACCAGACTCTAAGCGCTTAAATTACAAATTACTTTGGCTGAAACATACTCATTCACACACACAAGCACACACACACACACACACATACACACACAACACAACACACAACACAAACCAAACCTATCTTGCTTCTCATACCATCTACTAAAATCGAAACAAATATGTTTTAAGCGAACGTTTAAAAATAGACAAAGATTCTTTTTCACGAATGCTCTGCGGTAAGGCGTTCCAAATAGAGGGTCCGAAATGAGAAAAGGATCTCATTCCAGCATTTTTCCGAATTCGAGGGACAACTAGTTTTGTGGAATCACTGGCCGAACGTAAGGGGCGGGGTTTTGAATATCTTTCAATTAGTTCTGAAAGGTAGGAAGGGGCAGTACCTTCAAGACAACGATACACTAAAACACAAGCTTTGAATTTAATTCTTTTCTCAACAGGCAGCCAATGCAGGTCATGAAGTAGAGGTCCGGCAGAGTCGCACCTACGCTTCATAAATACTAGTCTGGCAGCGCTGTTTTGGACAATCTGAAGACGTTTCAGATTGTATTGCGAAACGCCAAACAACAGAGCATTACAATAATCCAATTTCGATAGTACGAGGGACACAACCAGGTGCTTGGTCACATCCTCAGATATGAACCGTCTAATGGAAGCAATCTTTTTTAGTTGGAAAAAGAGAGATCTAACCAAATTATTAACCTGATGCTCCATCGACAGTCCAGAGTCTAAGAATGTGCCAAGGTTTTTCACTTTGTCAACAATTTGAATAGAGGCATCCCCCAACTTCAAATCTGTTTCACTTTTCCACTTCCTGTTCCCCACATACAGCACCTCCGTCTTATCATCATTCAGTTTCAGTCTGTTCTCATTCATCCATTTCTTAACACTTTGGATACAATTTTTACTATTGGCTGATACTTCTTGTAAATTTCTCATATTGGAAACGCAGTACAATTGCGTATCATCAGCGTATTGATGGTAAGACAGACCAAAACTTCTGATGATTTTAGACAGAGGGCCAACGTACAAAACAAAAAGAACGGGTCCAAGTACTGAACCCTGGGAACCCCACAATCAAGAAAGATTTCCTCCGATCTATATTCATCCACCGTAATAATCTGTTTACGATTAAACAAATATGACCTAAACCAATCAAGCGCTGCACCAGACACGCCATAAGTAATTTCAAGACGTTTGAGAAGAAGATTGTGATCAATAGTATCAAAAGCAGACGATAGGTCAAGCAAATTCAGCAAAGAACATGAACCATTGTCTATAACAGAGAGGAGATCATTAACAACCCTAACAAGTGCGGTTTCCGTCGAATGATGTTGCCTATAAGCAGACTGAAATTTTTCTTCAAGACAATTATTTTTAAGATGAGACAGTAATTGTTTCAAAACAAGCTTTTCTAAGATCTTAGAGAGAAAAGGAAGATTAGAGACAGGGCGATGTGTAAATACTGTTATACTACTTACTATACGTATTGCCAACGGCATGGAAGATCTGATTTACGGTGATGCCAACTGTCTGGGATATATAGAATGACATGCTTGCTTTGTTTTTCTTTCTTTTTTTTTCTTTTAAATTCATTTATTTATTTATTTATTTATAATAATAATAATAATAATAATATAATAATAATAATAATAATAATAATAATAATAATAATAATAATAATAATAATAATATATACTTTATTCATCCCCCCAAAAAATGGAAATTCGTTTACAGACGTGGCATGCATGAAAATGTATAAACACAAAGTAGAGAATCTATGTAAAACCAAGAACCAATAGCAACATGTTATATATTTATATATATATATATATATATATATATATATATATATATATATATATATATATATATATATATATATATATTAATTTGATAAATTGTCAGAAATGTTAAAAAGTATATAATTATTTAGACCCCCCCCCTCCCCCTCCCCCAAACTAAATAAACGATGTCAAATAAATAAACTCTTACTAAAAAACTAATGAATTTGCGCTCTCAAACACATGCGTTCACTGAACAAATCACCGCGCTTACCTTTATTGGTTTCCCCCCCCTCTCTCTCTCTCTCTCTCTCTCTCTCTCTCTCTCTCTCTCTCTCTCTCTCTCTCTCTCTCCACACACACACACACTCCTCCCCCTCCCCCCACCGCCCATCCCCCCCTCTTTGACTAAAACTAATTTTTTTTTTACTGCTCCCCTTCTAATCCGGGGCATAACATTCTTTATTTCAAATATATCCTTTACTTTGCAAACCACCACCACAATTTGTGTGTGTGTGTGTGTGTGTGTGTGATTGTGTGTGTGTGTGTGATTGTGTGTTTTTTGTGTTTAAGTTCAAGTTTAAGTTTAAGACCTCACTTTTCTTTCTTTTTTTTTTTCTTTTTTTTTTTTTTGGATTGGGGGGGGGGGGGGGGGGGGGGGGGGGGGGGGGGGGGGGGGGGGGGGGGGGGGGGGGGGGGGGGGGGGTTGTTATATATCAACCTGAAGGGGTCATCGGCGTAGACTTTTCAAACAATTCACCCATATTAACCTTTTAACGACATTTAATTTCATCTATCTCCGTGTTTTGTTTTGTTTTCTTTTCAACCGTGGTCTGTTGTATCGCACCGTCCACGTCTTTATTAGAAGAGGCTTTGCACAACACGCTCTCTTAGGTCACGTGATAATTAAGTCAAGTTGTTATCGAAGTCGGTCGCGTCTTTCCACCCACTCACACCTAGATCTTGCCCTACTCTGGAAATTTTGGCCAGGAAACTCGTCCTTCAAATATCGACATGATTTAAATGACCCTGATCTTGGAGAAAAAAAAATCCCCCAAAAAACTCTCAAACCTGGGACTTCGCGAAGTCCCTTCCTCGTCTTTTCAAAATCTCAACACTGGGACTTCGTTAGAAGTTGTTTTTTTTTTCCAGTCCATCAGTGAAGACGGGGCACGCGAAATGAACGGTTATTGATGCTATGCGTTTAGGTAAAATACGCGGAACAACCGCCAGGCCAATTTTGCAACAAAACTGTGTGCAGTCTTTAACGTGTATTATTATTATTATTATTATTATTATTATTATTATTATTATTATTATTATTATTATTATTATTATTATTATTATTATTATTATTATTATTATTATTATATTATATAGTGTGGTTGATATAATTATTTTATCACTAACAGGCTGTCTAAAAATAATAATAAAGAGGTAACTCACGTCAATATCGTTCCTTCTATAGCTGTTGCTGAAAGCCAATCTCTAATCACAGTTTGGTACGGAATCTATAGATAGTATGCAGATGACGTCACTCAGGCCTTTGTTATTGTTTTTGCCATCCGCGTTTGTGAGTTGTTCTCACTAAACTGTATTAACCAGACTATAAAAGTTCATGGTTACACAGAGTTTGTGTGTTGGTCCGTTATACTTCCGGATGGCAATGTTGTGAACTCCTTGGCCAAGCGCATTCTATCTATAGATAGAACGAAGATGCCGTCACTCAGGTCTTTGTTATTGTTTTTTTAATTTTTTTTTTTTTTTTTTTTTGCCATCCACGTTTATGAGTTACACTCCCATAGTTTTGTGTGTTGGTCCGTTACACTTCCGGATGGCAATGTTGTTAGCTTCTTAGCCAAGCGCATACTACTATCTATACTGGAGTTGATGAAGAAAAACGGACGCTACACTAGGATTATCGGGGTTGGCAGCTCTGTAGGGTTGACTGGATTACTGGTAGGGAATGATGAATCACCCATGATTATTATCTGTGATTACAGACATGCTTCTCTCTATATTCTCTCTCTCTCCCCCTCTCTCTCTCTCTCTCCCCCCCTCTCTCTCTCTATCTATCTATCTATCTATCTATCTATCTATCTCCGCCCCCCTCTGTCTCTTTATCACCCTCTCTCTCTCTCTCTCTCCTCTCTACCTCACTCTCCCCCCCCCCCCCCCCCCCTTCCACTCTCTCTACCTCACTCTCCCCCCCCCCACACTCTCTCTCCCTCTTACCCCCCCCCCCCTGTCTCTCTCCCTCCTCCTCTCTCTCCCTCTTCCCCCCCTCTCTCTCTCCCTCCTCCTCTCTCTCCCTCTTCCCCCCCCCCCCCCTCCTCTCTCCCCTACCCTTCCTTTTTTTTTACCATTAGGTCCACGAGCCGGAGATTGCTCGATACCCTTTGGACAGGACGCCAATATATGTTTTTTGTTACCCGTGGTAGTTCTGGATTTCTAACCCCCCCCCCCCCCCCCCCCCCCAAAAAAAAACCTCTGAAAAATATACATATATAAATAAATTGAAAAAAAGTATTTTGTGAACGTTTGGGAGTTTTTTATGGCACGGCATGTCGGCGTAAGGGGCCAGTTTAGCTATAATAATTTATTATTCTCTCTCTCTCTCTCTCTCTCTCTCTCTCTCCTCTCTCTCTCTCCCTCTCTCTCTCTTCTCTCTCTCTTCTCTCTCTCTCTCTCTCTCTCTCTCTCTCTCTCTCTCTCTGTCTCTCCCCCCCCCCTTTTGTAGCGATAATCTTCATTGTGTCTTCCACTCGGACACGCTCTAGTTCTCACCTCCAGAGTGAGAATTATGTATGTATTTATTTATTTATTTATTGTCTTTTAAAGGGGTTTTGAATACATGGTATAGGACAGGAAGAAGGGGTTTTATATTATTATTATTATTATTATTATTATTATTATTATTATTATTATTATTATTATTATTATTATTATTATTATTATTATTATTATTATGGTTTTAGGGGGAAGAAAGAGGTTCTTAAGGGGGGGGGGGGGGTAAAGTTAGTTGGGGTGGGGGAGGGGGGAGTGGAGAAAGATTTATTTGATTTATTTATTTATTTATTCTCTTTTAAAGGGTTTTAAATACATAGTATATGACA
>NC_088374.1:17343224-17370724 GCF_034508935.2 Berghia stephanieae | reverse complement strand
TCATCATTCATCATCATCATTCATCATCATCATCATCATCATCATCATCATTCATCATCACCATCATCATTCATCATCATCATCATCATCATCATCATCATCATCATCATCATCATCATCATCATCATCATCATCATCATCATCATCATCATCATCATCTCTCTTCCCTCCCTTCCATCCATCCCCTCACTCACTCACTCACTCACCAACTCATCCTCCCCTCCCCCCCCCTCCCCCCCTAATCCTCCCCAGGGCTTCTTCCGTCGCTCCCAGTCGGGTCCCGTCAACTACCAATGTCCCCGCAACAAAGGCTGTGTCATCGACAGAGTCAACAGAAATCGGTGCCAGTACTGTCGTCTACAGAAATGTCTTGCCCTAGGAATGTCCAGAGATGGTAAGAGACCCACGAGCATGTTATCTTCCATCTTCTTGGGAGTCCTGGTAGATGGTCCTTCAGAGTTAATCCCAGTTTCCATGGCCTGAAACAGACAATAGCAATTGCTCGCTACCCTTTGGATAGGATGCTAGGTTATTTCAAAGTGCTTTCCACTAGATCTAACAGACCCAGCTACCCTATCTATAATCACTGCTGGGTGGACAGAAATGTCTTGCCCTAGGGATGTCCAGGGATGGTGAGAGACCAATCAGCATTTTATCTTCCATCTTCTTGGTGGTTGATGTAGATATTCCTTCAGAGACGTTTGGCCCATGGAGCCAGAGTTCATCCTGGTTTCCATGGCGTGAAACAGACAACAGCAATTGCTCGCTACCCTTTGGATAGGATGCTAGGTTATTGCAAAGTACTTTCTGCCAGATCTAATTGACCCAGCTACCCTATAATCACTGCTGGGGGGACAGGGGGGTCCAAAAAAAAAAAAAAATCTTAACTGCACCCGGGATCAATATTGGTCTTTTTGATTGTGAAGCGAGTGCTCTACCAACTGAGCTATCGGGATCCCTGTAGGTTGTTGTAGTGGCCTCTTAAATAGAGGATCCAAACCACAGCTCACATTTTATGTGTTTATCTATCCCCTTGTTGTATCCTATCCAAAGGGTAGCAGGCAATTATTATTTTTTTAAAATCTTAACTTTACCCGGGATCAATATTGGTCTTTTTGAGTTTATCTATCCCCTTGTTGTATCCTATCCAAAGGGCAGCAAGCAATTTTTTTCTTTTTTCGTGGCCATTTGACATTGGAGAATCAATCCTGAATTGAAATCGGATGACGTGGTCATTCCTTGTGGAAGTTGCAGTGCAAAGTGGCCCAAAAGGCCGTGTGGTTTTCAGGGCTGCCAACTGTATAAATTAAATATCGTGCGGCTATGTTGTCTAGTGGTATGACACTCGCTTTCAGATAGGAAGGTCGTGGGTTCGAGTCTCACTCGCTCGGCGCATAGTTGAGTCCTTGGAGAAGGGCTCTTTACTCACATTCTCTCACTGTACTCGGGTGTAAAAATGAGTGCCTGGCCGTTAACAGCGTTGTCTCTGTCCGAAAAAAAAAAATGTAATATCGCCTAATAGGCGTCATGTCCCGTCCTAAATTTTAAATGTTGCTGTTGGCCAGGGACCCCTTTATAAAGCGCTTTGAGCACGTTTAGTGGATATTGCCCTATATAAAAGCTCAATTTTAAGGGCGTGATTTTTTATCATCACGTAAATGAGCTCCATTGCGCCAATTCTGTGACTTCACTTTGGTCACTTATTGAAAAATTTTGTCTCTCTATTTTTCAGTGCTGATGGTTTTCCTCGGATCCGCGGAAATCCGCGATTTTGGAGTCCAGAGGAGGATTTCCTCCTTTTATAAATTACATTTTCTCGAAACAACGTGCTAGCAATGAGAGAGTTGGTGTGTAGTGGAACACACAGGTGCAGTCTCCCACTCTCCAGAAGTGAGCTAGAGTATCAATGATAGTCTATCATCTCAATTGCTCTAAAAGTGGGGTTTAGTGCATGCAGTAAGAATGGGGCAGGCAATCATTCAACATTTTCCTACTTTTTCACTTTTTGTCACCATCAGCACTGATAGAGCATTTATATAGCGCAATATCCATTAAACGTGCTCAAAGCGCTTTACAAGGGGTCCCTGGTCAACAGCAACAATTAACATGTAAGACGGGACATGACGCCTGTTAGGCGATATTACATTTTGTTCGGACAGAGACAACGCTGTTAACGGCCAGGTACTCATTTTACACCTGAGTATGGTGAGAGAAAGTGAGTAAAGAGCCTTTTCCAAGGACTCAACTATGCGCCAAGCGAGGCTCGAACCCAGGACCTTCCGGTCCGAAAGCGGGTGTCATACCACAAGACCACATAGCCGCACGATCCATTTATTTCTGTATTCTTTTCCATTCCAGCGGTCAAGTTTGGCCGAATGTCCAAGAAGCAGAGGGAGAAGGTGGAGGACGAGGCAAATATGGTCAAAGCCAGTCGATTTAACGGGTAAGCTTTTTAAAAAAATTTTAATTCGGTGTTTTTTAAATTTCTTTTTCATCTTTTATTTTCCATCCCCCATTATTTTTTTCTTTTTGTTGGATTATATATATATATTTTTTTTTAAAATCATAATGGGTAAATTATTATTATTATTATTATTATTATTATTATTATTATCATCATCATCATCATCATCATCATCATCATCATCATCATCATCATCATCATCATCATCATCATCATCATCACCATCATCACCATCATCATCATCATCATCATCATCATCATCATCATCATCATCATCATCATCATCATTATTATTATTATTATTATTATTATTATTCCTATTAGTATTATTAGTGATATTAGTATTACCATAATTATTATTTATTTATTGTATTTTTTTTTTATCGGTATTAATGATCTATATATAATAATTATTATTGCTATGATTCCTTCCATGAGCAAATTTCACATGTCGTTGACAGGTTGAATCCAACGGGTCAATACAACGCCACCTATCAAGCCAACAGGTTTTCATTCCCACAGCAACCACAGCAACAACCACAACCTCAGCAGCAACAACAGCAACAACAGCAACAACAACAGACTCTTCAGTTACAGCAGCAACAACAACAACAACAACAACAGCAACAGCAGCAACAGCAGCAACAGGACTTTCTGACAGATGCTGCCGCTGTGTTCTCGACGACCTCCCCCACCAGCAATGCGAACATGGTGGCTGTGCCACACCCTGTGATGATAAGCAGGGCTGTGGATGTTAATCCTGGTGAGTATTTTACTTTTTTCTCTTCATTCTCGTTTTGTCATCACCATTATTTTCTTCTTCTTCTTCTTCTTCTTCTTCTTCTTCTTCTTCTTCTTCTTCTTCTTCTTCTTCTTCTTCTTCTTCTTCTTCTTCTTCTTCTTCTTCTTCTTCTTCTTCTTCTTCTTCTTCTCTCTTCTTCTTCTTCTTCTTCTTCTTCTTTCTTCTTCTTCTTCTTCTTCTTCTTCTTCTTCTTCTTCTTCTTCTTCTTCTTCTTCTCTTCTTCTTCTTCTACTTCTTCTTCTTCTTCTTCTTCTTCTTCTTCTTCTTCTTCTTCTTCTTCTTCTTCTTCTTCTTCTTCTTCTTCTACTACTTCTTCATCTTCTGTCAGCTTATCCCCCAGTTTGCAGGGTTGCCATAATGAATGCCACATCTTCATGCATCTCGGTTCAGAGCATCATCTTCCTCCAGGCCCATACTTTCATATCGTCCTTTACCCTATCCAACCATCTAGTCTTTGGGCGTCCCTTTTTCTCTTTCCCGCTACTTGTATATCCAATACTTTTAACATCCTTCTTTCCAAAATATAACAGTTTACTGGTTACACACATGTGTGTCATTGAATGACATAATCAGTAAGATGGTGAAAAGGTTTGAACTGAGATATTGCCAAGTTTAGTTAGTTATGTCAATTTTTATCCAAAATGAGTTTTTGTCATAAATAATTAAATCAACCCTTTTTGTACATCTTTGGGAAATATCAAAGCTTAATTTCACTTCTAAATATTTTCTACAGCTAGTCAAGTTGAAAAAGTATGAAATTTGTGAAAAAGTTGCTGGATAACTTTCCCATACATTTGACCATAACTTCATGAAAAATCACCCGATTTACTTCAAATAAAGATTAAAATGCTCTGGAGAACATATTCCAAAAAAATGCAAAGCCAAAATTTTCACCATCCGACTGATTATGTCAAGCACGGACACACATATCAGATGTCATCATCATCATCATCATTGCCTTTTTCACCCTGGGTCAGGGTATAGGCCACAGACAAACAGTTTCCATCCTTCTCTATCATCATCATCATCATTGCCTTTTTCATACTGGGTCAGGGTATAGGCCACAGACAAACAGTTTCCATCCTTCTCTATCATCATCATCATCATCATTGCCTTTTTCACCCTGGGTCAGGGTATAGGCCACAGACAAACAGTTTCCATCCTTCTCTATCATCATCATCATCATTGCCTTTTTCACCCTGGGTCAGGGTATAGGCCACAGACAAACAGTTTCCATCCTTCTCTATCATCATCATCATCATTGCCTTTTTCATACTGGGTCAGGGTATAGACCACAAACAAACAGTTTCCATCCTTCTCTATCCCGAGCTAACTTTTTTATCTCATTCCAGGTCTTAGCACTTCTCTGTATATCAGCTTCTTTAATTCTTCTCCATGTTCCTCGTGGCCTTCCCCTTGATCTTCTGCCCTGAGGGTTCCAGTCCAATACTTTCTTTGTTATAGTGGAGTCATTCTTTCTAAGCGTGTGTCCAATCCACCTCCATCGTCTTCTTCCTATTTCCTCTCCCACTGGTTTCTGCTGTGTTCTTTTCCATACTTCTTCATTTTTTAATTCTATCCATCCATTTTATTCTGAGTAGCTTACGCATGCACCTGTTTACGAAAATATGTACCCTCCTTATACACGCCTGTGATGCGTTCGAAGTTTCACATCCATACAGTAGGATAGACTTCACATTTGAGTTGAAAAGTCTTAGCTTTTGCTTTGCAGAAATGCAAAGCCAAAATTTTCACCGTCCAACTGATTATGTCAAGCACGGACACACATGTCATATGTATAATGATGAAATCTGTATCATCTTCCTCCCATCCCCCCCCCCCCCCCCCCCTCCCACCACCACCAGTTGCCCTTGGTAAAGCAACAACAGAGGTCCATCTTAGGACGTGTCAATCACGGACACACATGTCATATGTATAATGATGAAATCTGTATCTTCTTCCTCCCATTCCCCTCCCCCCACCCACCAGTTGCCCTTGGTAAAGCAATAACAGAGGCCCATCTGAGGACGTGTCTCTACAGCAATGAACAGATAGACCAACTCAAGAATCAGACGGTCCCCCCTGAACAGGTCTCTTACTACAAACAACTGGTGAGTGGGTCATGTCACTCTCTCTCTCTCTCTCTCTCTCTCTCTCTCTCTCTCTCTCTCTCTCTCTCTCTCTCTATCTCTCTCTCTATCTCTCTCTTTGTCTCTCTCTCTCTCTATCTCTCTCTCTGTCTATCTCTCTCTCTCTCTCTATCTCTCTCTTTCTCTCTCTATCTCTCTCTTTCTCTCTCTATCTCTCTCTCTCTCTTTCTCTCTCTCTCTCTCTCTCTCTCTCTCTCTCTCTCTCTCTCTCTCTCTCTCTCTCTCTCTTTCTTTCTATCTTTCTTTTTTTTTTTTAGTTTATATTTTAATGCTCTTTTCTTTTTATCTTTTTCCTTTTTTTTAAAATGCTCTTTTATTTATTTATTTTTCCTTTCTTTTAGTTTTTATTTTCATGCTCTTTTCTTTCTTTCTTTCATTTCTTTTGTTGTGTTTTTTTGTTTTTTATTTTTTAATGTTCTTTTCTTTCTTTCTTCTTTCGATAATTTCCTTCTTTCTGTCTGTCTGTCTGTCTGTCTTTCCTTTAAAAAATATTGTTTTTTAGTTCTTTAAAATTATTTCTTTCTCTATCTTTTTTTTCTTCCTTTATCTTTTTTTCTTTTTGTCTTTCTTTTTTAAGTTTTTATTTTAAGGCTCTATTTCTTCTTTCAGTTTTTGTTTGTTTCTTATTTCATTCATTTCTGTCTTTCGTCTGTCCGTCTTTTAAAAAAAAAAATTCCCTCTTCCATTTCTTTTCTTTTTATCTTCTTCTTTATTTCCATTTCTCTCTCTTTTTTTCTTTTTTTTTTGTTGTTGTCAACCTTCATTTTTTTCCAAAGACTATTTAGAGTCAGTAGATATTCCATCTTACGCATCCCGTGGACAAACAAAGAAAGCAATGCAAACATCATGAAAACACTAGGACTAAAAAAGTCCCTGCTAATGAGTAAGATAAAAAAAGCTGAAACTCAATTACTTTGGGCACTGAAAAGACACGACACACTAGAGAGAGATGTACTGGAGGGTATGGCGGAGGGCAAAAGAGGCAGAGGAAGACCACAAAGAAGATGGCAACAGGATTTACAAGAATGGCTCAACAACGGCGTGACGGAATGTGGCAGATGGGCACAAGACAGAGACTTCTTCCGAAGGACTGTGTGGGAGGCTACGTCCAAGTGATATGCCACAGAGAGAGAGAGAGAGATATTCCATCTTCCTCCATCAGAAGGGAGTTATTGTAACATCTAGCCAGATAAAGGGAGAGGGAATTGTGTGTCTTTGCATTTAACTTAAAATTCAATCATACACCACAACTCCGTGCAGCCCTAGATAATTGCCGCCGTGGTTCTGTTGAGAGATAGACCATTTCTTAAATGCAATAGAACAAGGGTAACTTAAATTGAGAGTAATGAAAATGATTTTTTAAAATATATAATTATTTTAAAAAATAAAAATAAATGGATAAATAATAATATTAATAAAAATAAAAATAATAATAATAATAATAATAATAATAATAATAATAATAATAATAATAATAATAATAATATAATAATAATAATAATAATAATAATAATAATAATAATAATGATAATAATAATAACAATAATAATAATAATTATATCAATAATAACAATAATAATAATAATAATAATAATAATAATAATAATAATAATAATAATAATAATAATAATAGTAATAATAACAATAATAATAAAATTCCCTTTATTCAACTCCAAGGAGAAATTTGTCTTTAGGGTCTATTCCAAGGGAAGACTGGAATAACCCAGGTGTCAGCCGCAGTGCAACGCCGCAAAGTGAGCTAGGGCGAGGTGGCTTGCTCAAGGCCTCAAAGCAAGTCGGATAGTTGAACTCGGCACCTTTTGGGTACGAAGCAAAGACCGTACTGCTGAGCCATGCTGTAAAGGAGAAAGAAAAAAAAATATGAGTATAACCATCTGGCCATACAATTCTATGAATTAAAAAATATGATGTAAGTTAAGATATTCACTTTTCACTCTTTTTATTCTTCTTCGTCTTCTTCTTCTTACTTTTCCAGTCCCATCGGCAGCTCTGGGCGGAGATAGCCGAGAAGATAACCATGGCCGTCCAGCAAATCATAGAGTTTGCCAAGATGATTCCTGGGTTCATGGAGCTTTCTCAGGATGACCAGATAATGCTTCTGAAGGCCGGTACGTCCAGTGATTTGTTTGTCGTTGATAGTGTAATGATTGACTTTTATTTATACTTTATATTATTATTATTATTATGTGAATGATCAAAGATTGACTTTTATTTATACTTTATAGTATTATTATTATTATGTGAATGATCAAAGGAAGATAACCATTTAATATCTTCATTAAGTTAGTTTGTCATGAATTATATCCCCTTATTAGACCCTATTCTTTTATGTTAATTATATTTGTTACATTATTGTTAGTACATTGCCCTTGTCATTTATAGTTGTTTCCCTTTTTGGGTATAAAAGGAAATGCTTTTAAAACAAAGTCCTCTCCAAAGAGACTTCATGTCATTTTTTTATCAAGAGCCATCCGGCTATTTATAGAACATATGACAGATAGGAATTGCTTTGTTGATCTGATTTAAAAAAAAAAAATTTTTTAAAATTGTCTTCTAATAAGCGTCAATGCCCAGTCTTAACTGCTTGAATTAAAAAGAAAAAAAAATAACTTAATAAAAATTAAGCATTTATACGTCGCATGCTCCGCCAGGAGCCAAGAGGCATAAGTCAAGTAAGTCACCGCGCCATAGACTCTAAATGTGCTCAAAGTGCTTTACAAGGTCAGGCTTGCCAACTATTATGATTTCTTATATTTTAAAACGCTTTGAGGTCCAATATATATATGATGATATGGGAATATTGAATAAAAATATGCTGAATGCGGAAAGTCAAGAATTTATGTCAAAAAAGGGGGGAAAACGGAATAGTTTCAGATAATTAAATGTAGTCTCCATCGAGATGAAAAAATGAGTAGCCAGACAGATGATTGTCATCGGAATTGCAGGATTTTCCTTCCCTCTTCCAGCTTGATAAGTAGGATTTTCCTTCCCTCTTCCAGCTTGATAAGTAGGATTTTCCTTCCCTCTTCCAGCTTGATAAGTAGGATTTTTCTTCCCTCTTCCAGCTTGATAAGTAGGATTTTCCTTCCCTCTTCCAGCTTGATAAGTAGGATTTTCCTTCCCTCTTCCAGCTTGATAAGTAGGATTTTCCTTCCCTCTTCCAGCTTGATAAGTAGGATTTTCCTTCCCTCTTCCAGCTTGATAAGTCGGCATAAATTCAGCAAATGTTTCACGTAATGAAAGTATGATTTTTTGGGGGGGGGAAAATATGAGAAAATTGTCATAAATTTAGGTGGAACTATGATAAATCGCTTTAAATGGTTGAAGTTGGTTGGTAAGCCTGCAAATGTAAATGTGTTGATGTTCATACCATGAACCAAACTGAGCATTGCTTACCTCACATGAATTGCCTTTAATTTGGACAATAAAGATTATTATTATTATTATTATTATTATTATTATTATTATTATTATTATTATTATTATTATTATTATTATTATTATTATTATTATTATTGTTATTATTATTAAGGGGTCCATCGCCATCAGCAAGTTTGAGCTTGTTGGATTTTGGTTTATTGATACTTGATTCACATACACAAAACACTTTGTTCAGATCCTTTGTCTTCCATCGGCGCCTGCGTCCTGATCTCTCAATTTTTTAATTTTTTTTCAGGGAGTTTTGAACTGGCCTTGATGCAGCTGTGTCGAGTGTTTGACGCCGAGACGAATCGAGTCATCTTTGGAAACCTGTTTCTTCCACTGGACGCTTTTGCTAATCTGAGTAAGACATTTTGTTGGTTTTGTTTAACCCTTAGATGGCGGGGTTGGAGTTTACTTGATCAAATATTTTGTTGATTTAAATGGTGAGGTCGGAGTTTAACCTAACAGATCAAATTCTAATTATGATATTTTGTTGTTTTGTTAAACTTCAACTCTTTAATGGCGGGGTTGGGATTTAACTGAACAAATATAAACGTGACATGCTTTTTTTTTTTTAACCCATTGGAGTTTAACTGAACAAATCGTAAGTATGATATGCTATTCAATTAATACTTTAACAATTGCCATTGATAAAGAACTTTAAAGAATTTTAAATGTATTTGTATGTGACATTTATATTGATGATGTATTGATGCCCTTTTATGCTCTTAATTGTTTTGATACCTTGGTTTTTTTTTTGTTTTTTTTTTTTTTTTAATTTTTTTTGTTTGTTTTTTTGTTGTTTTTGTTTTGTTTTTAAAGCGCTTTGAGGTTTCGACGAAAGGCGCTATATAAATATGCTTATTATTATTATTATTATTATTATTATTATTATTATTATTATTATTATTATTATTATTATTATTATTATTATTATTATTATTATTATTATTATTATTATTATCATTACTATTATTATTATTATTATTATTATTATCATTATTATTATTATTATTATTATTATTATTATTATTTTTATTATTATTATCATTATTATTATTATTATTATTATTATTATTATTATTATTATTATTATTATTATTATTATTATTATTATTATTATTAAGAAGTTACTAACATGTAACATGACATTGGATATTATTGTATTTTGTATATCAATTATTTGAAACTCTCGAATGTACAAGTTGGCATGCCGAATGAATGTAAATAATTTAATGAGTTAATTATACGACGAATATTGAATCTGACACTTATCTATGTATTAGATATTTAGTTCTCTATATTATCAATTAATTGACATTGAATACTGTTTATATTATTGGTAAATTGTATCTAATCTATGCATAAAAGTTGCACAGAGCATTTAAAGGTTTTTAGAACTTATTACGATATGATATGATACAATACAATACGATACGATATGATACAATACAATACGATACGATATGATATGATACAATACGATACGATACAATATGATACAATACAATACGATATGATATGATACAATACAATACGATACGATATGATATGATACAATACAATACGATACAATATGATACAATACAATACGATATGATATGATACAATACAATACGATATGATATGATACAATACAATACGATATGATATGATATGATACAATACAATACGATATGATATGATACAATACAATACGATACGATATGATACAATACAATACGATACGATATGATATGATACAATACAATACGATATGATACAATACAATACGATACGATATGATATGACAATACAATACGATACGATATGATATGATACAATACAATACGATACGATATGACAATACAATACGATACGATATGATACGATATTGGTTTGTTCAATCCTGAAATGGCAGGGTTGACATTTTGTTGATTCGTTGAAACCTTTAAGAAAAAACAAACTTAAACATTTATAGCGCAATATCCACTGTACATGCTCAAAGCGCTTTACAAAGGGTGCCTAAGCAAACACCAATGCTTAATATGTAGGATATGACATGACGCCCGTTAGGCGATATTACAATTTTTTTCAGATAGAGACGACGCTGATAAAGGCCAGGTACTCATTTTACACCTGAGTTCGGCTAGAGAATGTGAGTAAAGAGCCTTCTCCAAGGACTCAACTATGCGTCGAGCGAAGCTCGAACCCAGGACCTTCCGATCCGAAAGCGGTTGTCATAGCACTAGACCACATAGATGCATGAATAAAGGGAATTCTTAAATTCTATTTATATATTTATTTATTTACTTATTTATTTATTCATTTGTTTGTTTATTTATTTATTTATTCATTTATTTATTTATTTATTTATATATTTATTTATTTATTTGATTTTAGCCCAGTTTGTCTGATTTTTAACCTTGTCTATCTTTATTTGTAGCTGATGAAGAGTTCAACCTGATGTCTGCCATATTTGAGTTTGTGAAAAACATTCAACAGCTCCACATCACCGAGTCTGAGATGGCCATGCTTAGTGGCCTCATACTCATCAGCTCTGGTAAGTGCTCCTCTCCTCTCCTCTCATTTTGAAAAAAAAATTATCCCTCCCCCCCCCTCCCCCCGCGGAGATGTGCGGCTATGTGGTCCATTGGTATGACACTCGTTTCCGGATCGGAAGGTCCTGAGTTCGAGCCTCGCTCTCTCGGAGCATAGTTTAGCATACCAACCCTTCCACTTTTGGCGGAATCATTCCTATTTTTCACTCTTCCATTTTCTACTATTCCGCCATTGTCTCTAGAATTCCGATTTTCAAAAATGATGATAATGGTAAGAATAAAAAAAAAAGCAAAGAGAGAGAGAGTGTGGTGGGGGTGAAAGTGAGGTGAAATTCCTATTTTTGCCTCAAATTCCTATTTTCAGTCTTTCTGATTCCACTTTTGGAATGTGAAGGGTTGACAGGTCTGGTTTAGTCCTTGGAAAAGGGCTCTTTACTCATATTCTCTCACTGTACTCAGGTGTAAAATGAGTACCTGGCTATTAACAGCGTTGTCTCTGTTGGGTAAAGAAAAAATATGTAATATAGCCTAACAGTCAGGCGTTGTTCCTCGTTCTACATGATGTTGCGTGTTGCTGTCGGTCATGGAAACTTTGTAAAGCGCTTCGAGCATGTTTAGTGGATTTTGCGATATATAAAATCTCAAATTAAATTTTTTTTTTGTTTTTTTTTGTTTTTTTTTTTGGTATTACCACCACTAGCCAGCAGTACATGCAGAATACTTCTTGGGCATCGGTATTTAAAGTGATGTATTAATATTATTTTTTTTCATTTTTTTTTTTGGGGCTGAATATATAAGGCTTTTGACCCCAAAACATTCTGTGTTTGGTATTTTGTTCTTTTTTTTTTTCTTTTTTTTTTTTTGTTGTTCATTACGTTTTACGTGTTTTTTTTGTTGATTATGTTTTACGTGTTTTTTTTTGTTGATTATGTTTTACGTGTTTTTTTTTGTTGATTATGTTTTACGTGTTTTTTTTTTGTTGATTATATTTTACGTTTTTTTTGTTCGTTACGTTTTACGTGTTTGTTTTTTTTGTTCATTACGTTTACGCGTTTTTTTTTTGTTCATTCGTTTTACGTGTTTTGTTTTTTTTGTTCATTACGTTTTACGTGGTTTTTTTTTCATTACGTTTTACGTGGTTTTTTTTTTTGTTGTTGTTCATTACGTTTTACGCGGGTTTTTTTTTTGTTCATTATGTTTTACGTGTCATCTGGTGTGGCTTTAAAAAAGAAAAGATAAAAGTCGTTTTTAATGTTTATCAGATGCTCTTTAAAATTTAGTGATGATTTTGGTGGGGATAATGATGATGATGGTGGTGGTGATGATGATGATGGTGTTGTTGATGGTTATGATGATGATGGTGTTGTTGATGGTTATGATGATGATACTCATATAATATGACAATGATTTTTATTCACACTTGTATTTAATAATAATAATAATAATAATGATAATAATAATAATAATAATAATAATAATAATAATAATAATAATAATAATAATAATAATAATAATATAATAATAATAATAATTATTATTATTATTATAATAATAATCATAATACTAATAATAATAATAATAATAATAATAATAATAATAACAATAACAATAATAATAACAATAATAATAATAATAACAATAATAATAATAATAACAATAATAATAATAATAACAATAATAATAATAATAACAATAATAATAATAACAATAATAATAATAACAATAATAATAATAATAACAATAATAAATAATAATGACATTTGTACTACACTTTACCACGATTTCAATATATTTAGGCATTTTACATTTTTAATTAAGATTAAGAAATATACTGAAAAATGAAACCATGGCAATTACTTTCCTCATATTTCTTATTGGTTTTTCTCTCCCAGACCGAGTCGGAGTGAAGGAGATGAACGAAATCCAACAGCTCCACGATCGAATCCTGACAGCGCTAAAAATAGAAATGGGGGTCAACCACCCTGGAGATGAAAACATCCTCAAACGATTTGTGGCCGAGGCCGGCGTTTTACGGCTCCTCAGCGCTCGGCACATCCGTGTATTAAACGCATTCAAAGAGGAAGCTCCAGATATCGAATTTCCTGCCCTGCACAAGGAATTGTTTTCTATAGAAACGGATAATTCCAGTCTTGGTCCTGTTGTGTGACGGCCAAGATGTCGGATAGTCGGATAGACCAACAACAACGGATGGATGGATGAACGCATAGGTCGTGTAGAATTGGATGGAGACGGAGGAACTTTCATAGACTGTTTTGTTTTCAAGATGTGAAAGGAATATATTATATTATATATAGAATTAGCACGGCCAAGATGTCGGGTGGACGAACGCATAGGTCGTGTAGAATTGGTCGGAGACGGAGGAACTTTCATAGATTGTTTTGTTTTCAAGATGTGAAAGGAATATATTATATTATATATATATATATATATAGAATTAACTCGTTTTTGAGATGGAAGAGGAGTATTGGTAAATATACAATATACCCAAGACTTATTTTCAATATGGAGGAAGAGCGCATATCGAAAATTGGAGTAAAATGTAAAAGAGAAAGACGGAAGGATTGAGGGAAATATCTAGACCTTGGTTTGGATCGACTTGAGGCTTGATGGAAAGAGAAGCAGTTCTTATTTTGACACTGTGACGTGTTGTGTGTGGAAGCAGTCGGTATTCGAGCAGGTAAAATGCAGTTATAAACACATTTCATGTTCAATGGGGAAGATGATGAGGGCTGCCTTTGTAGCGGAGATCAGATGGAATGAAATCATTGCAGCTTTCTGATGAAATGAAATCATTGCAGCTTTCTGATGAAATGAAATCATTGCAGCTTTCTGGTGAAATGACATCTTTACATCTTAAGCTTTCTTATAGAAAATAACATCTTTACATCTTAAGCTTTCTGATGAAATGAAATCTTTGCAGCTTTCGGATGAATTGATGATGATGTCTTAACTTAGCAGCTGTTGGATGAAACGGGAAAAACAACGGATTCATCACTCATTTTCATAGCCTAAATTATTGGATTGCCAGAGGAAATGTACTCAAGGCAGGTTTTTACGACTTCTTGAAAAATAAAGGGTAGAAAATAATAGACATTCTGAACTGAAAATCTGGTGTAATAAATCTAAAGTTCTACGGTCATTGATTGGTCGGATTAAATTTGGTGATTGAGATAAGCTTTTGTAACATTTTATGGAAGAAGAGGGCACTAATGTTGATAATGATTAAGAGAATTTAAGCGAGTAGAAAAGAGTCTGAGGACAATAGAGAATAAAAACTTTGCGGCAATGGAGTTCAAACCCCCGTCGCTGTAAAGTTTTTTTTTATTCTCTGATTGTCTTATGGCTCTCTCCTGCTTACTTCATTTCTTGTTATTATTATCAACCTTAGTGCCTGCTCCTCTCACTTTTCTAAATGAATAGACAGCATTTTGTAGTGGTCCTCACCACATCCATATGTTGTGTGTTTTTGGACATCTGAAAATGGCATTGCAGTAATTTGCTTTCTTAAGAAGGGAAAATAGAAATCTGTAAGATACGATATAAGTAAGATTAGAGAAAATCTGTAAGATACGATAGAAGTAAGATTAGAGAAAACCTGTAAGATACGATAGAAGTAAGATTAGAGAAAAAATCTGTAAGATACGATTTAAGTAAGATTAGAGAAAATCTGTAAGATACGATAGAAGTAAGATTATAGAGAAAACCTGTAAGATACGATAGAAGTAAGATTAGAGAAAAAATCTGTAAGATACGATTTAAGTAAGATTAGAGAAAACCTGTAAGATACGATAGAAGTAAGATTAGAGAAAACCTGTAAGATACGATAGAAGTAAGATTAGAGAAAACCTGTAAGATACGATATAAGTAAGATTAGAGAAAAACTGTAAGATACGATTTAAGTAAGATTAGAGAAAACCTGTAAGATACGATAGAAGTAAGATTAGAGAAAACCTGTAAGATACGATATAAGTAAGATTAGAGAAAACCTGTAAGATACGATAGAAGTAAGATTAGAGAAAATCTGTAAGATACGATAGAAGTAAGATTAGAGAAAACCTGTAAGATACGATAGAAGTAAGATTAGAGAAAATCTGTAAGATACGATAGAAGTAAGATTATAGAGAAAATCTGTAAGATACGATAGAAGTAAGATTAGAGAAAATCTGTAAGATACGATAGAAGTAAGATTAGAGAAAATCTGTAAGATACGATAGAAGTAAGATTATAGAGAAAATCTGTAAGATACGATAGAAGTAAGATTAGAGAAAATCTGTAAGATACGATAGAAGTAAGATTATAGAGAAAATCTGTAAGATACGATAGAAGTAAGATTAGCGAAAACCTGTAAGATACGATAGAAGTAAGATTAGAGAAAACCTGTAAGATACGATAGAAGTAAGATTAGAGAAAATCTGTAAGATACGATAGAAGTAAGATTAGAGAAAATCTGTAAGATACGATAGAAGTAAGATTAGAGAAAATCTGTAAGATACGATAGAAGTAAGATTAGAGAAAATCTGTAAGATACGATAGAAGTAAGATTATAGAGAAAATCTGTAAGATATGATAGAAGTAAGATTAGAGAAAAACGGATTCCCGTGTGTAACGGAATGCTGAAATGGAAGTCAATGGGAGGGTTTCCAATCAAACAGGTATAAAAAGACAAGACAAAACAAACTATATAATCAATGTTGGCATATTATTACGATTATTATTATTATTAATATTACTATTATTGTTGTTGTTGTTGTGTTTTTATTTTCCTACACGGGTAACTCAAAAAAACTATCAAGACCTCAAATTTTATTATTGTTTTGTGTGTGTCGTTTTTGTTTTTGTTTTTGTTTTGTTTTTTTCATTTAGGGAAGAATAAGATTCATCCAGTTTTTAATCACAATTATTCTTCTATACTATTTACAACTCGATGCAATTTAAATCGCCTTATGGGAAGTTGTTATATGTGTATTGTTATTACTATTACTATTATTATTATTATTATTATCATTATTATTATTATTCCGTTTGTTTGTTTATTTTAAAAATCACTTTTTAGATTTTGAGAGAGGTTGGATATTCGTTATTTGAAAACCTAGTAGATATAGGGGAGGAAAAATGCGAAAGGGGGGGAGGGGGGGGGGGGGGGTGTGAGTTGATTTTTTATTTTTTTTATTTTTTACGGAAACTACTATGTTACTAGTGTGCATCTTGTGTGAGTGTGTCTATGTCAATATTGTATTGTTATAAATGTGTAACCAAATGACAAATTGCCACTTTTTTGGGGACAATAAAGATATATTATTATTATTATAGAATACCACTAAATGGAAAAAGGATTATTTGGCATTGTGAAAGCCCAGTTTTGTTTGGTTCAAATGAAATAGATAAAATAGGATTTGGGGGGTTGGATGGGGGGGGGGGGGGGGGGGGGGGGGGGGGGGGGGAGTTTATTAACAGTTGTGTGTTTAAAAATGTATCGACAATCTTGGTTATGTGCGGGAAGTTTAATACACCTCTTTTTTCTTTTTTTTCTTTTTTTTTTTTTAAATTCGGATTTGTAAAAAAAACATATTCTTTTTTCTACAATTTTTAATACGTTATTTTGATACAAGAATGCTTTATAAGAATATATTATGAAGTGATATAATGTATAATTAGCATAGATATCAATGGGTTTGTGGTAGATATATATATATATATAAATATACACACACACATATTGATATTAGTCCTAGTCTGTTGGGAAAGAAGAAAATGTAGAATTTTTATTCATGTTTTTTTTTTTTTTTTTTTTTTCTATAGATGTCATTCTATTTAATGTTGACGGCATACATGATACATGATAAGGCAAGGAAATGCTTCAGTTGTATAATGTGTCTATTGCTAAGACTACAAACAATCTCATGAAACAATACACAGACCTGCCAAGTTATACGACAAATTAGTAGGAATTTTCGGCTCCAACTAGAGAATTGCATCCGCCTCTTTGACTCAATAAAATTCTTGTTGAAAAGGAAAGTTTGATGCTTAGAATATATATTTAGGACTTTGTGGTTGTGTCCGGATGAGAATTATTGGTGATCTCACACTAAGTACATTGATGGTGTGCTCTTGGAATTTACATCTGATCCCTATTTGTTCCCAGTTCCCCTTTATCTTACTTTTTCTTGAGTGCTTTAATTGTAATTCTAGAACTTATTACTATCTCATTTTCTTCCTTTTTACTGGCGCTGATATGACCTTAATGTGTTGCAAACGCCGTAAAACCCTTAAAAACAAACAAAAACAAATAGGATTTTGGAGCATTTTTGGATCTTACTGAAGGCACATTAGTTATTTGTAATTATTATTTAAAGTGACTTTTTATCTTTTTTTTCCCTTTGAAACTAAGAATTTTTTTTTAAATTTCACGTTGGCAGCTCTTGTTGAAGTCTGTGAGTGTCAGGAATAATAGATAGAATTTATGGGGGAATTAAGTGAATCAATGTCGTTGTCGATTTGTCAAGGGTTGATTTAAGATAAAACTGAACGTTCTAAAAACGTCATCTTATTATGGAAGATGTTGTTCGATTTTTCAAGGGTTGATTTAAAATAAAACTGAACGTTCTAAAAACGTCATCTTATAATGGAAGATGTTGTTCGATTTTTCAAGGGTCATCTTATAATGGAAGATGTTGTTCGATTTTTCAAGGGTCATCTTATAATGGAAGATGTTGTTCGATTTTTCAAGGGTCATCTTATTATGGAAGATGTTGTTCGATTTTTCAGGGGTTGATTTAAAATAAAACTGAACGTTCTAAAAACGTCGAATTGTGGAAGATGTTGTTGTTATAAATGTGGAAATCTGTCGCCTTCAGGAAATGTTCTTGAAGCGTTCAGAGTTTTGTATTTTAGGAGTTGCAGTCTGATATAAAAGTTCATTGTTGTTATTATTATTATTATTATTATTATTATTATTATTATTATTATTATTATTATTATTATTATTATTATTGTTATTATTATTATTATTATTATTATTATTATTATCATTATTATTATTATTATTATTATTATTATTATTATTATTATTATTATTATTATTATTATTATTATTATCATTATCATTATTATTATCATTATTATTATTATTATTATTATTATTATTATTATTATTATTATTATTATTATTATTATTATCATTATTGTTATCATTATTATTATTATTATTATTATTATTATTATTATTATTATTATTATTATTATTATTATTATTATAACGATCATCTTTCTCTCCTCTAGCCAAATCCTTCCCTCATAAAGCCATTTTATAACATTCATTTCCAAAATAGAAAAAAAAAAAATTATGTAAGACATTGTCAAAAATGTTGTGTGTTTTTTTTTTTCTGTTGCCGTTTTTCTCAATCGATTTTTAAAGTCAGATTTTATCTCAGGGGCTATTGATGTATTGATGATAATATTGATAACATTGATGTATTGATGATAATAATATTGATAACATTGATGTAATGACATATTTACTCACTGGTATTGTGTAACTTGCGCCATTCTATCTACTAGAATAAGTTGTAAAATGTAAATTTGTGTTTTGATAATTCATCCTGACAGCATCATGAAATGTTCCTGCGCTACAACAAGGTGTTTCCACCATCGTTACTCGCCAACCAGGGTTGCCAATTTGGCAGATTTTCTGCCAAATGTCCTTTTTTTTTTTTTGCAGAATTTGAAGTCGTCTGGCATTTTTAAAAAACGGTTTGGCAGATATTTGGCCGATTTTATTTTCCACGTTTTCCATGGCAATTTTAATGTATTAGTGATTTTTTTAAACTTGGGAAATGAAAAAAAAAACAACATTATGACATCAGCCTTTCGAATTTTTTGTTTAACAAAACTGATGAGTTTTCAAAGGGGGTATCTACTATAAATAGTACGGTTTGGCAGGTTTTTGTGGTATTTGGCAGATTTTTAAAATCTAGTTGGCAGAATGCCTGAAATTAATCTGGCAACCCTGTCGCCACCCTCTCTTGGCTCACTTTTCTGGGTGGGGTTCCTGACCTTCCACAGTTGGCAGGGAGGCAATTACTGTGTCTTCTATCTTCCTATATTATGTGTTTTCCAACATGCTTTCTGTCTTTGTCTTGGAATGAGATTACTTGGTTTTGTCCAGGCCCTGGCCGGATACCCTAGCTGGGAGGGAAACAGTCAAATGTACAGTGAGAGTTTTGGGAGATGATAGTTTTTGTCTTGTAAATCATCTCTCTATTATGCACTGTATTGTATTGTTTACATATTATATATGATTTGTAAACATTTGAGTGTATTCCTCTTAGTTGGGACCTGTGCTTTTTTCTGGATGAGACATTTAGGTGATCTCAAACTAAGTAATTTGACAGTGTGCTCTTGGAATCTACATCTGTTTTCTATTTGAACCAAATCCCCTTTGTCTTACTTTTTCTTGGGTGCTTTAACTGTAATGCTAGAACTTTTAACTATCCCATTTTCTTAATTTTTACTGGTGCTGATATGACCTTAAATGTGTTGCAAGCGCCGTAAAACTCTTTAAAACAAACAAACATCAGCACACTATTCCGTTATAGGCACGTTATAGTTTAAAGTGTTAACAATTTCATATCCAGAGAAGTGTTTTTGTAATATTATGGAATGGAACTTAGACTTAGAGGGAAAATAAAATAGGTCAAAAGAAGCATGAGGGGAATCATCATTTTTTATAAATAGAAGTGCAGTAAGAATTTGTGAGTTGTCAAGAAAATAGATTAACGTATAAATTTAGAACACAAGGTTTCTGTTTTTTAGATTACATGTAAATTTAGAACGCAATGTTTCTGGGTTTTTTTTAGATTACATATAAATTTAGAACGCAATGTTTCTGGGTTTTTTTTAGATTACATATAAATTTACGACACAAGATTTCTGGGTTTTTTTAGATTACATATAAATTTAGAACACAAGGTTTCTGATTGTTTTTTTGTGTAATATGTTAAATATTGATAGAGTTAAATTATGTGATTCATTGCATAGTAGTCAATATATAACATTTTCCTTCTAATTAGAGATGTGTGCCATAGTCCCCCCCATATTATTATTATTTTTATTATTATTATTATTTTTATTATTTTTATTATTATTATTTTTATTATTATTATTTTTTTATTATTATTATTATTATTATTATTATTATTATTATTATTATTATTATTATTATTATTATTATTATTATTATTATCCTTATTATTATTATTATTATTATTATTATTATTATTATTATTATTATTATTATTGTTATTATTGTTATTTAGGAGGAATAGATGTAAGACTGCCTTTAGGACTTACCTCAATACTTTCTTCCCTCATAGATGTCGTCAAATTTTATAATTTCCATTGTTTTCTTGATCTTTAATTTTGAAATATAATTGGAAAGAGGTGAAAATAATAAATTAAAATGAAATTAATGAACGAATTAATTCTGAAATAAGAAAACAAACTTTCTCTTCCAAGTTGAGGGAAATTTTAAACCTTGGATTTTCAACATTGCCAATTTTCTTCCGTATATTTACGGAATTCAGTTTGTTATATAAACCCTCAGTATATATTCCAATCGTCTGCTAGACGGAAACAGGAAGTACAAAAAGTATTTTTACTGGAGTTCACCACTCAGACAGGGGTCATAGGTCAATCAATGTCTTTGTGTAAAAGTTCAGTAAAAAAAAAATTTTCCTTTCATGAATTGGCAGCCCTGGATTGTTAAAGAACGGTTGATTTTTTAAAAAATTATTAATTTCTGGCCAACGTTTTAGATTAATCCATTTAATTTTTTACGAAAGGTAGGTTAGTGGTTGGGACATGAGGATGTCAAATTTCAGGCCATTTCTAAATATGAAAGGTACTGGTTAGTGGTTGGGACATGAGGATGTCAAATTTCAGGCCATTTCTAAATATGAAAGGTACTGGTTACTAGTGTAGGAAGTTTGATCGGTTATTTAAAAAAAAAAAAAAAAATATATTATTATGATATTTAAAAAAACATTTTTTTTTTTTTTAAATTTACTATTATTATATTTTAAATTATTATTATTATTATTATTTTTTAAATTTTATTATTATTATTATTATTTTAAAAATTTTTAAAAATGTTATTATTATTATATTTTTGGTTGTAATTTTTTTTTCATATTGTAAAAAAACAAACAAACAAAATAATTGCTTTATTCCTTAAATTAAGAAAAGACAATTCAATATACGTCTTCTCTTCATTTTATAGCATTTACTTCCATCTCGTTCGATGATGATGGTGATGAGATGGATATTGATGATATTGATGACGATAAAAATGATGATGACGACGATGACCGATGACGACTTCAATTCTTATGCAAAGTGCCATGTTACTACACATTGAATTATTTCTTATCTAAAGTTGACGACGATAATAATTGATTGAAATCCATTTGATGATGCTATGATTTGTTTTCATTTTATGTTTTTTGTTTTTTAAAATTTCAACATAGTGAATATTTCTCACAATTTTTCATTCTGTCTTTGAATTGAGTGCTATCAGCGTCGAGAGTATTGAATATTTCGACTATAAATGTATGGAATAAGATTATTATTATAAATATATTGTAATCCTTTTTAAAACTAAATGAGTGGGACTACCTCGAATATAACTATGTCGTGTGACCTTTCTGTGTCATGTGACCTTCTATGTCATCTGACCTTTCTCGTTCTCTTAATTGAAATATTATATTTTCCAGATTGCGTCTTTCTGTATAGCCACCTCGTAATTTAGAACTTCCAAATTGACACGAGAAAGAAAAAAAAGAATAGTAATTAATGAGAGTTAAAGAATGGAAAATCAGTTAAAGAATGGAAAATCCGTTAAAGAATGGAAAATCCGTTAAAGAATGGAAAATCCGTTAAAGAATGGAAAATCAGTTAAAGAATGGAAAATCGGTTTAAACTAACGGGGAATTTGTGATTTGTTTGGAGAATAAAAGACTTGTTTTAATAACTGGATCAGGACTAGTGTTTATTAAAATTTCTTTAGTTCTACCCCCCTCCCCTCCCCCCCCCCCCCCCCCCACACCTCTTTCTACCCATCAGTTTAGGATAAAGTCTGTTTGTATAGATGGAATGAACTTGACGTCGCTCAGCTCTTTGTTATTGTTTTTTAGACAGCCATTTTTTGGTGAGTAATTCTCACTAAATTCTATCAATCGGACTTTATAAACGTTCAAGGTTACACATAGTTTTGTGTGTTGGTTGGTACGTTGTATCCGACTTGGCGGATGTTGTGAGTATTTTAACTAAACGCATAGTCATAGTATCAGCAAGGAAAAATAAGGTTGAATAGGAAATTACGAGGGCTGGCTAAAATGAAAGACTGAAAGTAGTTGGATTGGACGAGAACGATCACATGACTCACAATGTTAATGAATGTATACAGCTCATGGTCAATCAGTCCGTCACCTCTCATTGTCTGTAATATATATCCATACCAGTCATTTGTGTGTGTGTGTGTGTGGTCAAATGTGTCTGTTCTTCTATCCATTGTGACCGTCCCATTATTTTGTCATGTTACACCCCTGTCATTGTGTGTGTGTGTGTGTGTGGTCAAATGTGTCTTTTCTTCTAGCCATTGTAACCCTCCCATTATTTTGTCATGTTACACCCCTGTCATTGTGTACGATACAAATTGGTCGTTTGAAATTGGTTGTTTGTTTTGATGGCCTGCAGACATGAAAGGGTAGATTGTTTTAAACGAATGAACTGCCGGACTTTGGAAAACACGTATATATAAAAATTTGGGCCAGAAAAATCGTCCTTCAATGATCATTCAATTTAAATTACCCTCATCTCGGCAAAAACTCTTAAACTTTGGACTTAAAAAGGAAGGCTTTTCTCGAAGTCCCAGGTTTGAAATTTTTTGCCAGCTCGAGGGGTCATTTACATTGATCGTTATTTAAATGATGAGTTTTCTGGCCAAATTTTTAAATACGTGTCTTTCAAAAGTACGGCTTATAAATGGTTAAAATCTCTGAATGTTCCAGAGCTATAAATATAGATATTGTTTGTCTTTAGAAATTCTCATTTGTTTCCAATGGTCTCACCACCACCACCACCATCACCACCGCTACCACCGCCACCACCACCATCACCACCGCCACCACCATCACCACTTCTGCCAGCATCCATTGATTGATATTAATTCAATATTCACCTTGTGGTCCTTGAAATCAGAAAGATATTCATTCGTCCATCCCTTCAGGAGCTGCTACTCATCTCTCTCTCTCTCTCTTTCTCTCTCTCTATTGAGTGAGGTGTAATGGAGGGAGGAGAAAAAGATGAGAGTAGGCAGTGAGAGATTGAAACACGCACACAGAGACTGTGTGTGTGTGTGTGTCTCAATCTCTCTCTGCCTACTCTCAGCTTTTTCTCCTCCCTCCGTTACTCCTCCTTCCAATGTTTACATCTTATTTTCTTCTTCTCTTCTTCACAAGTCTTACCGTTTTGTTAATGTGTTTGGTTGAAACTTTCTGTCTTTGTCTAGACCTGAGGTTAGTAACAAATTTCAAATCTGATTAGTATTGACGATGCAACACAGGAAAATCCTTACAAAGTCGCGTGGATTTGGGCAGGAAAATACTTACAAAGTCGCATGGATTTGGGCAGGAAAATCCTTACAAAGTCATGTGGATTTGGGCAGGAAAATCCTTACAAAGTCGCGTGGATTTGGGCAGGAAAATCCTTACAAAGTCGCATGGATTTGGGGCAGGAAAATCCTTACAAAGTCATGTGGATTTGGGCAGGAAAATCCTTACAAAGTCGCGTGGATTTGGGCAGGAAAATCCTTACAAAGTCGCGTGGATTTGGGCAGGAAAATCCTTACAAAGTCGCGTGGATTTGGCAGGAAAATCCTTACAAAGTCGCGTGGATTTGGGCAGGAAAATCCTTACAAAGTCGCGTGGATTTGGGGCAGGAAAATCCTTACAAAGTCGCGTGGATTTGGGGCAGGAAAATCCTTACAAAGTCGCATGGATTTGGGCAGGAAAATCCTTACAAAGTCGCGTGGATTTGGGCAGGAAAATCCTTACAAAGTCGCGTGGATTTGGGCAGGAAAATCCTTACAAAGTCGCGTGGATTTGGGCAGGAAAATTCTTACAAAGTCGCGTGGATTTGGGCAGGAAAATCCTTACAAAGTCGCGTGGATTTGGGCAGAATAAACAGCCAAAGTATGCAAAAAATATATATTTTAATGTATGCTGAAAATCCCAAAGACATTTCACTGATTTTCCTGGTTTCTTGAATTTTGGGTTTTGAAATCCAAATTTTGTGTTAAATGTTGAGTATTTGGTTAGAATTTTAGAATTGCCCCCCTTCAAAAATCTGTACATAGAAATTTGCTAGAGTCGTTTGTCAGGTCTGCCTGTGTAAACACCATGTTGTAGACGTTGGTCATCGTCTTGGACCGGCTGTCTACCAGCTTTCTGCTCTGGGTTTTTAAAATTTATATTTGTTTGTTAACTATTTATCTACCGCCGGGCTCTGGAAAAACTCGTATTTAAACATTTTGGCCAGAAATTCGATCGATTTTAGCGACCCTCATCTTGGCTTAAAAAACTTTTAAAAACCTCTCAAACCTAGGGGGAGGTAACTTGAAGACTTCACAAAGCCCCAGGTGGGTTGAGAGTTTATTCCAAGATGAGGGTCATCTAAATCGATGGATATTTGTAGGACGAGTTTTCTGGCCAAATTTTGTTAAATATTCGTTCCGAGTTTTTACAGGTTATACGCCAGGTAACAGGTTATAGGTCACGTCTTTCCTCATAGCTCATAATATTATTATAATGATGATGATGATGATTGATGACAACCAGCTCAAATCAGACGATATTTATCCATTCTATTTTATGTGTCTTTTATGTCCTGTCTCTTTGTGTGTATTGGCATCCAACTATGGATTTTATCACTGATGATGTCTATTTATTACATTTTTCTGAGATAAATTATAGGCGTAGTATCAAAGCTAATGGTTTTAGTTTTTACATGTTAATGATAGTTGAATAAACTTATCTATGTACATGATCAATTTTAATACATTTTTTCCAATTTTGAAAAGTAGCAAAAGTCTCTAGGATTGAGTGACAAAGGTACATTTTATGGGGGTTTTGTTTTGTTTTTAAAGACTGGTGTAAATACATATAAAAGAGGTCATGTCACCGTGACATGATGATGATGATAATGGCATTTTCATTGTGCCATATATATGTGTGTGTAGAAGTTTGTCAAAGGGCATTTGAAGGGATTGCCATATATATATATATATATATATATATATATATATATATATATATATATATATGTGTGTGTGTGTGTGTTTGTGTGTAGAAGTTTGTCAAAGGGTATTGGAAGGGATTGCCATATATATATATGTGTGTAGAAGTTTGTCAAAGGGCGTTCGAAGACATTGGGAGATTGGTGTGTGTAAATGTTTTGTTTATTTATTTATATACAACTAAGAAAGTATTGGATAGCGTTCTTACTTGTGATAATTTGTTTAAAAAGTTATAGTGAGTCGGATGCTTCCTGACCTCCCATAGTGGGCAGGGAGGTCACTTACTGTGTCTTCTATCCCCTTATGTTTGTTTTCCGATATGCTATCTATCTTTGTCTTGGAATGAGATTACTTGGTTTTGTCCTTGCCCTGGCCGTATCTGGATACCCTGGCTGGGAGGGAAACAGTCAAATGTATAGTTAGTTTTGGGAGATGATATATTTTTCCTTGTAAATCATCTCCCTGTTATGCACTGTATTATGTTTTGTTTATGTAATATACATGATTTGTAAACATTTGAGTGTATTCCTCTTAGTAGGGACCTGTGCTTGTGTCTGGATGGGAACTTTTAGGTGATCTCAAACTGAGTACACTGATAGTGTGCTCTTGGAATCTACATCTGTTACTTATTTGAACCAATTCCCCTTTGTCTGCCTTATTCTTGGACGCTTTAATTGTAATTCTAGAACTTTTTACTAACCCATTTTCTTCTTTTTTTACTGGCGCTGATATGACCTTAATGTGTTGCAAGTGCCGTAAAACCTTTAAAAACAAAAACAAACCAAACAATGAGTTGATGGATGCAACAGACCTGTCAACGCTACGAAACATTCGTAAAAATTACCAAATTTGGGCTCCAGTTTCAGAAAACTTCATGAACATTTCTTAGTCATTAAAACTTGGTGAAAATGAAAGCTGAACCAAGACTACATCATTTTAAACTGATTTTTAAGTGTTATTTTATCTTTCTGAGGGAAAAATTGTTGATCAATAAAGTTAACTTTAGCGACTTCTCTTTTTTTTTAATCTGCTAAAAATGACGAATTTTTACATTTTCTAGTAAGCTGCGTCGCGTCGTCGCAGAGTGTGTAGTGGGCTGGCAGTCGGATTTGACCATTTTAAAAAGAGTAAAGGTAGACCAACAAAATCATATTTGAATAGTTTGAACAGCTGGGTGACAAAGAAAGAGAAGAGTAATATTAGTTTTCTGAGGTTATCTGATCAGAGAGATGAATGGCGTACCATGATCACCGATGTCTGGCTCAGACTTGGTACTTGAAGAAGAAGAAAAAGATGTCATTTTTAAGTACGCGGGTTTTGTTTACAGAAAACTTTTCGCAAAAATATTTTGTTTGTTTTTGATTTTTGATTTTTTTAAAAACACTTTTTGCATTGTTTTGATGGCCAGTATGTATTTTTCCACAGTGGTTTTATATATTATACAGAAATAACCATTTGTTACTTGTTGGAATAAGACGAAATCAATCATCATCTTTTTCAAGCAAGTGTGAGAAAATTGAGCAGATTTTAACCGCTCCATGTTTTTTGTTGTTTTTTTTTTTTTTAAAGAAAGAAAAAAAGATGTTTTTGTTTTTATTTTTATATAGACTATATATTTTTTATCCAAGCTTTAAAAATGGATGAAATTTAGAGGGTAAATTTGAAGAGTGGAGCTTTTTTTGTTTCTATTGTTTATGTTATTTCTTTTCTTTTTTTTAAAAGTTGTGTG